>NC_136888.1:5321210-5506210 GCF_949152265.1 Phoxinus phoxinus
CATAGAAGCGGCTGCTGAGTGTTTGAATTTCGTGGTGTTCACCAACCTCTGTGGCGAGAAGTCACTCTCAGAGACCAAGGTTTGAAAGCGTCAGGACTCACAGCGATCACTTCCCTTAGGTCGGATCTCCCGAGGACGTCCCTGAGGAGGCGGGTTTCGTGACATTATCACGTACAATAGAGACAGAGCGTATTTAGGCCATGCCCCCACCGGGGGGGGAAACAATCCAACCGTCTCCATTGACTCCGCATTGCGAGAGGCTGCCTCCTTGTCATTTCTTGCTTCTAACTAAAGACAGAAACTTGTATAATATTTATAATAAAGGGGTGGTATAATGACCTTTTCACAAGATGTAACTAAATATCTGATGTCCCCAGAGTGTGTATGTGAAGTTTTAGCTTAAAATACCCCACAGATATTTTTATATAGCATGTTAAAATTGTCACTTTTTGAGGGTTTGCAAAAACACACCGTTTTTCTGTCTGTCCCTTTAAATGCAAATGAGCTGCTGCTACCGGCACAAGGGGCGGAGCTTCAAGAGCTCGTGTCCTTTTACCTCACACACACACACATGCACTGAAATTTTCAAAAACCTTTTAGCCTTTTATGTTCAATCTGCAGTCAGACACTGATGGAGAGACTCAAGAACATGTAGAAGCAACAGGACATTTGGTCAGTTGATGAATTTATGTGTAGTTATCTTCTAGTCACTGTTAGTGGTTGAGGAGAGATTCCCTGATATAAATGTAAAGCGCTTTGGGTGTACAGTAGTACATATGAAAGCACTATATAAATGCCTCATTCATTCATTGATTGGCATATTCTGTCATGACAATCTATAAATTGCGTTCCCGGGGGCGGGGTTTATGTAAATTTTAGAGTTGGTGATGTCACTAACCCGGGAGGAATGTCGTGTAGTTCCTACCAGCCGTTTGTTGTAGTCCTTAAAAAACGATTTCTTTAAAATAAAATATCTCCCTTTGCTTTGAACTTTGAGCGTTGTAACTTTGCAGATGTTGCCTATGATCAAACAGCAACATTACACACTAACTAAAGTTAGAAAAGTGAAATCATACTCAACCACCGCTTTAAGACTAGCGTTAACAGGATTTAAAGGTGCAGTGAAAATCCTGCCTTACCCTTCACAACACAAAAGCTCATTTGCAGGCTTACATGCCTGACTGTGCAAGCAGATTGTCCCGCAGAATGAAAGCGTTGCATGAAGCCTGGCAGTGTTACAAACCGGTGCAGTGACCCACGTCAGGACAGCTGGCACCTCGGAGGCTCATTTGCTGGAGGTAATTACATTGAATAATAATGGACATTCACAAATACACACAGAAACCTGATCAGGACAGCTGGCTAGAGCTTAACCTCCATGCTCCTCGCCACCATGATCAACACCCCCATCTGCATGTACATGATCTGATACTGACAGGGTTGTCGAGCTGAGGCGGGTGGACTCAGTAACGGCACTGTGTGGGGAAAAGCATCTTGCTTCATTGATAGCAATCCAAAAGTTGCTTTGTATGTACATTTCTTTCATATCCATCACAATGATTTCGACAACACCTTTCAATAATGTTCAGTTTGTTTACCTGAGTTACCAAGGTAACTATTAATCGATAACAGAGAACTGTGAAAAGCATTACTTCAGTGCGAACTGCATGTAATGTTTCCAGACACTTAATTGCAATTAAATTTAAATGTTTTATATTTTATATTTAATTCAATTACAGTTTTTTCCAACTGCTTACACTCGAAATCTTTTGTCACACGATTTTTGAAACCTCTCACTCAAAACTGCAAAACTACACACCAAATCTCCAAAACCATGAGCTTATTTCTCAGCATTTGACTCCGTTTTCAATTGCATAAAACACTTTTTTCCTAACACACACAAATCTAAGAGTGTGTGTGACTTGCTTTCCTTTTCCAAACACAATCAATCAAAATGCGACACTTATTGTATGAGAGGTCACACACACACACTCCGCACATGTGCAAACACTAATTGCTTTACTGATCACTAACCAATCACTGCTTTACTGTAGTATAGGCCTATGAATAGGTCAAAGGTCAGATTACCTGTTTTGAACAATGGATGCCAACAATGGACAGAGACCCCACACACACAATTGTGTTCATTATGTATTCTAAAGAGTATACGTTTGGTTCACATGTGTATGGTTGTGTTGTATGCTACTGTACACAGTAATGTTTGGCCTGATAAATATGTTCTGTTTCTACATTGCATTGGTGTTTACAGTGAACATGTTCCCGCTCTCAGCAGATTACTGTCACTGTAGAACATTGTATTGAAGTGTAGACATAAGCCTGTGAAAGACCAAAGAGCTTTAGATATAGAACAACAGTGTTTACATGGTTTATCCAGAAATGCACTATTATGAAAGAAGTGTTTGCCATTTGATGCAAATACTGACGTGTTTATGGCATTTTGAATAATTTTAATTTCAAGTTGTATAAAATAAGAAATCACGTTTTGTGACAAACCTGAACCAAAATGAACAAGGACAATAACCTGTTAACATTATTGCCATTTCTTTTGTGCGAGATCATTTTTGATCAGTAAATTAATCATTCTACAATCTGGTCTATAACTCAAACCTGGCGCACTTTCTAGTTTATCCAGCAACAAACTGAAAGCTCATTTAAATGATTGTGGAGCTTTCTTTTCTGCCAACAACCCTGCGCTCCTGCGTCCAGATGTGCAGATATTTCACAGACTCTGATAACACACACAAATATACAGTTCAAGATCCTGACCGCTTGAGCCTGACCGCTTGAGCCTGACTAGATGCAGTTCTGGCTAAACTCTTACAGATTAAATGCATCTCTGCATGTGTGTGTGTGTGTGTGCACGCGTGTGTGTGTGTGTCTGTGTGCGCGGCTTTGTATGTGTGTGTGCACGCGCGCGTGTGTGTGTGTGTGTGTGTGTTTGAATGTGTGTGTGTGTGTGTGTGTGTGTGTGTGTGTGTGTGTGTGTGTGTGTGTGTGCGCACACGCGCGTGTCTGTGTGTGTGTGCGCATTTGTATGTGTGTGTGTGCGCGCTCGTGTATATGTGTGTGTGTGTGTGTGTGTGTGTGTGTGTGTGTGTGTGTGTGTGTGTTTTTGAATAAAGCACTGCCTAAGCTCAACACATGATCTCTGTAAAAGGAAAAATCACATCGCCAACTTCATGTCTCTGTGTCGCTCCACAACATTAATCACAACAGAGCTGCAATTCTGATTGTGCCGTTTGTTTCCTCGCCATGACAACAGCAGGGCCGGGTTCAGCCTTGGCTCGTTGATGAACATAGAAAGAGCAATATTTATAAAGAACTACAGCTAATGCGTCCTCAAAGGTCAAATATGAGCACACACAAATGCAGGAATCACTTTGTCATCATTCAGTGTTTTCATATGTGTGTGTGTGTGTGTGTGTGTGTGTGTGTGTGTGTGTGTGTGTGTGTGTGTGTGTGTGTGTGTGTGTGTGTGTGTGTGTGTGTGTGTGTGTGTGTGTGTGTGTGTGTGTGTGTGTGTGTGTGTGTGTGTGAAATGAAGCTCTACTTACGGTCGGAGCTAAAGTCGTCCACGAGAATAATCTCCTGTATCAAATGAGGCGGGCTTCTTGTTAAAACACTGAAACAAGAAGAACAGGGTGAATAACAACATACATGCCATATAAAAAGGCTAATGCGTTTTCCCCTAAGTATTAAACTTCAGTGTGTAACTTGTCCTGCACTGTTGTTACACACATGAATGAAACCTTAAATTATGCAGGTGTGGTTGGGCTCTTTTTACTTGTGCTAGTGAGCAACACCCGAACAGAGGCCTATAAAACCACGACAGCAAAATGCTTGTGAAGAAGAGCTGCACTTTAGCAGACTTTTAAAAAGACTACTTGTTAGAATATACAGAATGTAATGTTAAACTAAAATGTATTATAGTTTAAATGTAATTCACAAGCAATTAGTAGAACTTAAGAATGCTCTTTTGACCCACTTAAGTAACATAATTATATATAATAACATAATTATTTCTATTGTCTTTGATATATGTTTAACGTGCACTGCTGAATGAAAAGACAAGCATTTGTTGTAATCTAGAAGACTTTAATGCCACTCCTATTGAAACTTGTATGTCATGTATTTAAATATATTCATAATCACACATTTGTAATGATAAAATTGCAATAAATGATATTAAAGAGGCCATATTATGCCCTTTTACAAAGTCTTGATTTTGTTTTTGGGCTAAACTAGAAAACTAGATAATTTTCCCCATATTATCCATTGTTGCAGCTCCTCTCTTCCTAGTCTGTCAGTAACGCTCTGTTTAGTTCCTGTCTCTGTGAAGCTCCTCCTTCTAAAAGCACACTATGCTCTGATTGGTCGGCTGGAGCAGTGTGTTGTGATTGGTCAAGTGTGGTCAAGATTTGTCAAGTGTTCCAGAGTGTGTTTGGGAAATGTCCCACCCTTTACCATTACTGACAGTTTCAACACACTACTAACTAACTCAACCATTTTTAAGCTCACACAGCAACATTACACACACACACCAAAGAAAGATGAACATGGAAAAAAGCATAATAGGTCCTCTTTAACTTTAAATGTTATATCAAATAAAACAATACATTCAAAATTATAATCAAGTACTTAAAATGTGCTTTAGTATATTAGTCAGTACATCAAAATAAGTTTACTTCAATTTAAAATGTAATTTAAAGTAAAACTTTTAACTTGACTATTACACAAAGCTCATTAAAGTGTGCTCATTTTAAGTACACATAAGTGGCCTTTTTGTTTCATTAATATTATATTATCTGCAAGTAAAGGATTTATAAATAGGTAAAATATGGACAAACCCAGCCGTTGGGTTAAATTTTTACATTACATTTTTAACCCAACGTTTGGGTTTGTCCATATTTTACCCAAAATTGGGTTGAAACAACCCAGCATTTTTTAGTGTGAAAGAGCTCTTTAAATGTAACAAAGTGCAGGTTCTTCAATGGTAACAGGATTAATGCTGTATTTTCCCCTCATGCATGTAAAGCTGAATGTGTGTGTGTCTGGAACAGCTCTAGAAACTGAGTGTGTGTGTGTTCCAGACTGTTACCTTTTAATAGTGCGCAGCAGGGTGGAGCGCGCCTCATTGTGAAAGGTGATGATGATGCTGGTGGGCGGCAGGTCAGGGTCAAAGGTCATAGAGGCACATCTGAGAATGCAGCAAACACACACACACACACACACACACAGGTTTCAAGGAGTGGAACATGGTCACATAAGTTAAACAGAACTGAGGACTACACTAGGATAGCGCCATATTACATTTTTGACAGGATTGAAAACTGTTGTTTAGCAACATACCGATTTTTCAGCTTAAACTTAAACTATCAGTATACAATGACTAACAATAAACTGTTTTAAAAGTTGTAAGTTGTGAAAATTACGTGATCTAGGACCTTAATACATTGTAAAGACTGTACGTCTATCCCTCACAGCCTCGTTTTCATCTGCGTTAACATTCAAAATGGCGTCTAACCGGCCTAAGGTTGATTGGTAGCTGAACGCTGTTGTGTTCGGGTCAGTTTGACCCGCATTCGATTTTCAAACTGCTTGAAGATCAATGGTTAAACTATGTATTAACTATGAAAATCAATTTTTGAAATTGTGTGAATATTTCTCA
Organism: Phoxinus phoxinus; assembly: GCF_949152265.1. NCBI lineage: Eukaryota > Metazoa > Chordata > Actinopteri > Cypriniformes > Leuciscidae > Phoxinus > Phoxinus phoxinus. The sequence continues at coordinate 5,326,900 of NC_136888.1, forward strand.
TTTAGGGGTCATGCTTGTGGAAGTAAAGTATCGACGTGTAGATGTGTTTTGGAAAGGAGTAAAAAAATGCCAAAAATCTACACTTTGAAAAAACGGTAATTCGGTAAGAAAAACGAGAACCCATTTGACAATCATGTTAAATACTCTTTATACTTACTAGTATTTATTTTCACCCTATATACTGTATATAGATCCCAAAATAACAGAAATAATACAATAGAAATTGGTGGGAATTATTAAATTTCTCCCATATTTTATCTTTTAAATCTACAACAGTGCTCTTCTGTTTTTACATGAATCTTAGGGTTTTTCATAGAGTCGATTTTTGGTGAATTGCTTGGAAACTAATGTGGGTCCAGGACAAAAGTTGTACCCAGTCTTTTAACATAACAGAAGGCCTGAAATAGCCAAAATACTCAACAAATGAACATATTACCGATAGTGTCGTGTGTCTCTGATGGTGCGCTCGCTCCCCAGCCGGTCGCTCTCCTGCAGGTTGAACGCGTGTTCCCTGTAAGGATCCTCTCCTGCTTTCAGCTGCTTACTGGACAGAAAAGCCTTCTCATCGAACAAGCCCAAGAGTTGGCCCTGCTGCTCGACCTTTGGTGCATGAGTCACCTGACAGACACACAATTACACACGCTGGTGAGTGATGCCGCTAAACACAAAATGTTTCACTTGCAGAGTCTCAACAGAGATAACACAGTTATACTATAATAAATCAATCATTTTACTATTGTGTTATTAGTCATTTATTAGGCAAGCATCACTGTTGCTATAGCTCAAACTTAGTGCAATCCCCTATAACCATACACAGTAGACCATCTGTTTCGTTTTCCCCCTAGGTTTGCACTCTTCATTTGTTACCATGGTTACCAATTATGTTGCACACCTGTTTCTGGTTGAGTTTGTTGTTGTCTTGTGTATTTAAGCCCTGTCCATTGTCCTCTAGTCAGTGACTTTGAGTTGAAGTCAAAGCTGGTACGCCTTTGCACTCCTGCGATTCCTGTTATTTGGATTATCTTTATTTATTAATAGTTAAACAGCTAATATTAAATAATTGTATCCCTTAAAACTCATCTTTGATCACCAAAATAACATATTTAAATGTTTTCCAAGAAAAAAATGCTTCATGGCATGCCTTAGAATAGCTTGAATGTAACTCTACACACTTGCCTCATTTAGTATATGCGGTTCTATGAATATGCAAATGAGCCCCGCCTCCACTCACTCCCACAGCTCAGAGATCCACTTGTTGACGATCACACATTGATCTGATTGGTTACAAGGTAGTTTGTGACGTCAGAAACACCAGCGATTTCAAACCTTGTTTTTGAGACTGTCTTTGGTTCACTGCAGTTTTAAGGAGAAAATACTCAGTGTCGACTTGTGAATTTACACATGATTTGTCTTAAAGCATATTAAAAACACTATATAGAGATATAAACAATATAAAAAACTTGATTTTCACCACAGGGGGATTAAGATCTACCTCTCCCTGCTCCTTCATCTCTGTCTGCATTGCCCAACGTGACAAATATCAAATGTCATTTTGCATCTCTAGTAATTCTATCTTGATTTGAGAAGGTTGAGATATGTTGTACTGGAAACACAAAGCAAAACATTGAATAAGAAATCAATCTTTGCAGTGTGGCTTTTCATTGTTCAATATTTTCTCAGCCTGATAGAGCTTATAACTTTTGTTCTATGATTTATGCTTGACCTTTAAGCTATAGTGGCAAATCACATGGGCATTCATCACATGATACTCATGAGACAAAAACGAAATACATTAAAATCCCACACGCAGACCTCAACACTGGATATGAAACATGACAAGGGTAACAATCAACTGAACAGATTATTTAGAGTAGAGGAGCAAACACATCATGACATTACACCACAATAAATTACTGTGACAACACACAAACAAAATCAAGAACAAACGATGTAAATCAAACTTGAAAATGACCAAACATTCAACCATATTCATTATTTATGCAGAGAAGAGGCCAAATGGACCTTAACCACAAAACCTTTCTTCTTCTTCAGTGCACTGGAAAATAAAAAAAATAAAAAACTTCTTAGATCAAGTAACTAAGTACTGAATAAAATGTCTATTTTTTGCCACTAGTCTGAAAGAAGACACATTATGGAGGCACAATTGACCAGTGCATTAAAACAATGGGTAGCTTGCCTAAACATCAACCATGTTCAACACTTACAAATGCAGAAACATGGAGCTAAAAGAAGAAGAGAATCAAGCTGTGAGACGGAGATATACGTGGAAGCATTCATGCGCTGTCGAGAGAGGCTTAGCTCAGAGAAACCTCACCTTACATTTCTGAAGAAGTGAAAATAGAGCTGAAAATCCCACATTCCATAAACACTTCCAGAAAGAGCAGCGGACGCTTATGGATATGCACTCACAGCTCCAAAGACTTGCTTTTCCCAAACCTGTTCATAAACCCACTGTAACTCAGTGAACAGGCACTGTTAGTTTAGTTAGTTAGCTTAGGTTTATTTTTTTAAAATATGCTCCCACTTGGTAATATTATAAGAAAAAATGGAATTAGTTTCCCCTGTTATGCCGAAGTGGCATAACTATGAAATCTCTAAATTATCCAAGTTGACAGAGTGTGTTAAAGATATAAAATATTGAATGACCAGTCATTTTCTAAAATAAGACTGATGTATTACTTATTGGACCAAAAATCTGTACACAGAATCTCTTAGAATATAATCTGCACTTAGAAGGATGTACTGTAACTTCATCCTCTACAGTTTAAGACCTGTGTGTTATATTAGCCCAACACCTGAGAAGAGGTGATGCCAACTCCTGACAGGACTTCAGATGCCCAACACCTGAGAAGAGGTGATGCCAACTCCTGACAGGACTTCAGATGCCCAACACCTGAGAAGAGATGATGCCAACTCCTGACAGGACTTCAGATGCCCAACACCTGAGAAGAGGTGATGCCAACACCTAACAGAACTTCAGATGCCCAACACCTGAGAAGAGGTGATGCCAACTCCTGACAGGACGTCAGATGCCCAACACCTGAGAAGAGATTATGCAAACTCCTGACAGAACTTCAGATAACCTACACCTGAGAAGAGGTGATGCCAACTCCTGACAGGACTTCAGATGCCCAACACCAGAAAAGAGATGATGCTAACTCCTGAAAGGACTTCAGATGCCCAACACCAGAGAAGAGATGATGCTAACTCCTGACAGGACTTCAGATGCCCAACACCAGAGAAGAGGTGATGCTAACTCCTGACAGGACTTCAGATAACCAACACCTGAGAAGAGGTGATGCTAACTCCTGACAGGACTGCAGATGCCCAACACCTGAGAAGAGATGATGCCAACTCCTGACAGGACTTCAGATGCCCAACACCTGAGAAGAGGTGATGCTTACTCCTGACAGGACTTCAGATGCCCAACACATGAGAAGAGGTGATGCCAACTCCTGACAGGACTTCAGATGCCCAACACCTGAGAAGAGATGATGCTAACTCCTGACAGGACTTTAGATGCCCAACACCTGAGAAGAGGTGATGCTAACTCCTGACAGGACTTCAGATGCCCAACACCTGAGAAGAGATGATGCTAACTCCTGACAGGACGTCAGATGCCCAACACCTGAGAAGAGGTGATGCTAACTCCTGACAGGACGTCAGATAACCAACACCTGAGAAGAGGTGATGCCAACTCCTGACAGGACGTCAGATAACCAACACCTGAGAAGAGGTGATGCCAACTCCTGACAGGACTTCAGATGCCCAACACCTGAGAAGAGATGATGCCAACTCCTGACAGGACTTCAGATGCCCAACACCAGAGAAGAGATGATGCTAACTCCTGACAGGACTTCAGATGCCCAACACCTGAGAAGAGATGATGCTAACTCCTGACAGGACGTCAGATGCCCAACACCTGAGAAGAGGTGATGCTAACTCCTGACAGGACGTCAGATAACCAACACCTGAGAAGAGGTGATGCCAACTCCTGACAGGACTTCAGATGCCCAACAACTGAGAAGAGATGATGCCAACTCCTGACAGGACTTCAGATGCCCAACACCTGAGAAGAGATGATGCCAACTCCTGACAGGACTTCAGATGCCCAACACCAGAGAAGAGATGATGCTAACTCCTGACAGGACTTCAGATGCCCAACACCTGAGAAGAGATGATGCTAACTCCTGACAGGACGTCAGATGCCCAACACCTGAGAAGAGGTGATGCTAACTCCTGACAGGACGTCAGATAACCAACACCTGAGAAGAGGTGATGCCAACTCCTGACAGGACCTCAGATGCCCAACACCTGAGAAGAGGTGATGCCAACTCCTGACAGGACGTCAGATAACCAACACCTGAGAAGAGGTGATGCCAACTCCTGACAGGACTTCAGATGCCCAACACCTGAGAAGAGATGATGCTAACTCCTGACAGGACGTCAGATGCCCAACACCTGAGAAGAGGTGATGCTAACTCCTGACAGGACGTCAGATAACCAACACCTGAGAAGAGGTGATGCCAACTCCTGACAGGACTGCAGATGCCCAACACCTGAGAAGAGGTGATGCTAACTCCTGACAGGACGTCAGATAACCAACACCTGAGAAGAGGTGATGCCAACTCCTGACAGGACGTAAGATAACCAACACCTGAGAAGAGGTGATGCCAACTCCTGACAGGACGTAAGATAACCAACACCTGAGAAGAGGTGATGCCAACTCCTGACAGGACGTCAGATAACCAACACCTGAGAAGAGGTGATGCTAACTCCTGACAGGACGTCAGATAACCAACACCTGAGAAGAGGTGATGCCAACTCCTGACAGGACGTAAGATAACCAACACCTGAGAAGAGGTGATGCCAACTCCTGACAGGACGTAAGATAACCAACACCTGAGAAGAGGTGATGCCAACTCCTGACAGGACGTAAGATGCCCAACACCTGAGAAGAGGTGATGCTAACTCCTGATAGGACATCAGATGCCCAAAACCTGAGAAGAGGTGATGCTAACTCCTGACAGGACTTCAGATGCCCAACACCTGAGAAGAGGTGATGCTAACTCCTGACAGGACTTCAGATGCCCAACACCTGAGAAGAGGTGATGCTAACTCCTGACAGGACTGCAGATGCCCAACACTTGAGAAGAGGTGATGCTAACTCCTGACAGGACTTCAGATGCCCAACACCTGAGAAGAGGCGATGCCAACTCCTGACAGGACTTCAGATGCCCAACACCTGAGAAGAGGCGATGCCAACTCCTGACAGGACTTCAGATGCCCAACACCTGAGAAGAGATGATGCTAACTCCTGACAGGACTTCAGATGCCCAACACCTGAGAAGAGGTGATGCCAACACCTGACAGGACTTCAGATGCCCAACACCTGAGAAGAGATGATGCCAACACCTGACAGGACTTCAGATGCCCAACACCTGAGAAGAGATGATGCTAACTCCTGACAGGACTTCAGATGCCCAACACCTGAGAAGAGGTGATGCCAACACCTGACAGGACTTCAGATGCCCAACACCTGAGAAGAGATGATGCCAACACCTGACAGGACTGCAGATGCCCAACACCTGAGAAGAGGTGATGCTAACTCCTGACAGGACTTCAGATGCCCAACACCTGAGAAGAGATGATGCTAACTCCTGACAGGACGTCAGATGCCCAACACCTGAGAAGAGGTGATGCTAACTCCTGACAGGACTTCAGATGCCCAACACCTGAGAAGAGATGATGCTAACTCCTAACAGGACTTCAGATGCCCAACACCTGAGAAGAGGTGATGCTAACTCCTGACAGGACGTCAGATGCCCAACACCTGAGAAGAGGTGATGCCAACTCCTGACAGGACTTCAGATGCCCAACACCTGAGAAGAGGTGATGCTAACTCCTGACAGGACTTCAGATGCCCAACACCTGAGAAGAGATGATGCCAACTCCTGACAGGACTTCAGATGCCCAACACCTGAGAAGAGGTGATGCCAACACCTGACAGGACTTCAGATGCCCAACACCTGAGAAGAGGTGATGCCAACTCCTGACAGGACTTCAGATGCCGAACACCTGAGAAGAGATGATGCCAACTCCTGACAGGACTGCAGATGCCCAACACCTGAGAAGAGGTGATGCTAACTCCTGACAGGACTTCAGATGCTGAACACCTGAGAAGAGATTATGCCAACTCCTGACAGGACTGCAGATGCCGAACACCTGAGAAGAGATGATGCCAACTCCTGACAGGACTGCAGATGCCCAACACCTGAGAAGAGGTGATGCTAACTCCTGACAGGACTTCAGATGCTGAACACCTGAGAAGAGATTATGCCAACTCCTGACAGGACTGCAGATGCCCAACACCTGAGAAGAGGTGATGCCAACTCCTGACAGGACTTCAGATGCCCAACACCTGAGAAGAGGTGATGCCAACTCCTGACAGGACTGCAGATGCCCAACACCTGAGAAGAGGTGATGCCAACTCCTGACAGGACTGCAGATGCCCAACACCTGAGAAGAGGTGATGCAAACTCCTGACAGGACTTCAGATGCCCAACACCTGAGAAGAGGTGATGCCAACTCCTGACAGGACTGCAGATACCCAACACCTGAGAAGAGGTGATGCCAACTCCTGACAGGACTTCAGATGCTGAATACCTGAGAAGAGATGATGCCAACAGACATACAATGTTATTGTGTAGAATTTCATTTTGTTTTCAGCATGGTCCCGTGTGCTTTATTTTCCTGTCCTGAAGTTGTTCATACACCATCTTCCTCTGCTTTAAAACCGCAGGTTGCATGTGTCCTGATTGATTCTCTGATCCACATCCGTGCTTTAAGATAACATGCGGACATATATCAGCACACACACTTTCACTGTTCTTCAGGAACGACTGCAGAACACTTTTCTGGAACATTTGGTGTGTGTCGCAGTCGGTTGCAAGAACATGATGATGATGAATCAAAATGCAGCAGTGTAAAGATCTCTAGACAAAGAACATGAGCAACCAATATAAACGTGATGAGAACAGACCAAAACACTGGCCTTAAAAATACTCAGAACCAAACCAATTAACACACACTAATCAAACAACGAATAACCATAGAAACTGATGAAAACCAAAGAAACTAAACCCAAAAGCAAAGCGAACACGGATGAACCCTGACGGCCTGTGTTTTGTGTTTCTCTGCACTGGTCAATTTTTCATAATGTTGTTCAGACTACTGGAAAGAAAACATCCAAAATAGACTGTTTATTATATCTGTAGATTTCAATTACAATTCATATCTTCAAAGGCCGTTTTTTCTAAATCTTTTTTTTTAGAAATCTACTTTTAAGTAGCACATGCATACACATTTTATTCCTAAACATCCAATATACATATATAAAATCCCCTCTGTAAAAACCTTTATCTTCATTAAGTCAACAGTATAAAACAAGAACTCTGACCTGGGTTTATCGAATGTCCAAAATGTTTGCAGTGTTTTATCTAATCAACTGGGGAAGAATGGCGATATATATTAATTAAGTTTTTTATCCTTAAAATTACAAATGATATTATCATAACATCTGAGTGAAAATTTTAAATCCACAATGTTTTATTGTTATCATAATATTTATTTATATAATATTTGCTTTTAATTATTATTATTATTATTATTATAGCAAGCACTTAATAATTTAAGAATATTCCAAATGAGCATCTTGTGATGTTACCGCACATAAAAAAATGCCGGCTAGTTTCAACCCAAATTTGGGTAAAGTTGGGTTGGGTTAAGTTTTTTAATTACATTTTTAACCCAACGGTTGGGTTTGTCCATATTTGGGTTGATTTAGAGTGTGAAAGCTTGACTTTGTAGGTCATTTGTACAGAGGAGTTAATATAATGCTGGATCATTTTGCTTCACTTCATAACAGTGACTGATCAAACCCTTCAGTCGAGTCAGTAACAACCCTGATAACACACATCTGGTGTGTGTTGTGTGTTGTGTGTCCAAGCGTTTGGGGCTGTTTACATTCATCAAATGGACAAGAACAACCAAATCAAAGCAGGCCATTAGCAGAACTGCACTAATATTCAGTTTGTGCTCGAGAGGAACATGCAAATCATGCCGGGAGAAGCAAATACTTCTCACTGAAACAAACACTCTGCATGCACACTTTGCATAAAAGACACGTCTAATAAATTCCCAGTGGTACGGGAAGTGCCTCTGTTCCTCTTCCTAAACTGAACACAATAGAGCTTGCACTGATAGTTCAGTATTTGTTCCCCTCATAAAAGAATATTAGCTGAGATTGATGCATAAAGTCCTCAGTATACAGGGAAGATCTGCTATTGGCTCAGGGCAATTACCGGTATTTAAATGCACCGTGCAACAATGCTCAGGAGACACTGTCCATTTAAACTAGCTTGAATTACTGCTTATAACTGTGATAAAGCACATATACAGGCTATCCTATTCTTTCAGGACTTGTTAATGCACTCGTGTCATTAATAGAGAGTGCACACTCATTTCATCTGCTTTTACAGGCTGGATCAGATATCATGCTAATGGAGAGCGGGATTACTCGAGGTAAAGTAGAGCATTACTGTCACTTCACAGCTAATGGCGTATTATGAGGACAAGCTGGACGATTCTGTTGTGAGTAATGATAGCCAGGCTTATACATATTTTTTTAAATGATCTGCATTAGCTTGTTCTCAGTTCATAAACAGCATACACTGAAAAGATAATTGGTGTAGAAATCATTTTCAGTCAGAAATTGCTAGTGAATTTCACAAACTATTACAAAGAGACAACAAGTCACATTCATTTATATAGCAGAGATTGTTTTTGCTGTACAGTAGATCTAGTAAGTTTCTAATTTATTCATTTCTGTTGTAAAAATCATTAGTTATTAACGTGGGCCGCTTACACGACACCGGTTTCAACTGAAAACAGAAACATTGTGACGTGTTCTGGCCATTTGTTTACACGACACATGCGCTTCGGTGGCATGACAAACGCAAACTTTGAAATAGGATTTTTACTTTGATAGAAGTTTTGAAAACGATACCGTTATCATCTCCGTGTAAACTTCAAAAACGTGAATCTGTGAAAACGGTGATGGCGTTCACGTGTGTATTACGTGTTTAATAGGCATGCGTGTGTAAATACGTACAGTGTGTGTGTGTGTGGGCGAGCAGTCTTTCTTTAAAAGTCACATCGCCAAATTACGGTTTCAAATGATCAAATTAAGTTTCCGTCAAATTGTGAAGTAAAAAAACTAAAAAAGCATTCCATTATTCTTTGTTTTTATTTACAAATATAAAAAAATATGAAAATATTAATAAGCCACAAATATATATTTTATATATAAACATATATATGTATATACATACATATACAGTATATATATGAGTAAATACTGTATGACAAGATTATCATAAATTCCAGCACATACAGTCTGTGTAGATCACAGTTCCTGTAATTAAATTGAATATCAGACATATATCAGCACTATATTGGCCATCCCATCCACTTTAACATTGACTGAATTTTATGTAATAATTATCTGTAATTATTAAGAAACCACTGGTCAAATTCAATATGTTAAGATAAATTTAATATCTTCCACAGAAAATCTTCTGTAGATCATAATCGCCGAGGCCTCAGGATATAAGGCATTCAGAACTCATTTTATCATGAGCTTTTGTGCATGTAAACACATCTCTGTGTGTGTGTGTGTGTGTGTGTGTGTGTGTGTGTGTGTGTGTGTGTGTGTGTGTGTGTGTGTGTGTGTGTGTGTGTGTGTGTGTGTGTGTGTGTGTGTGTGTGTGTGTGATGACACTCATTGGTGGCTGGCGCCACATGACTGATGCTCTGTTGCCATGGACACAGGACACAGTTCAGGGGTGCAGGACTCTCGGATCTTCTTTAAAGCATCTGCATTTTCACATGCATATGAATGTTCATTAAACTATGTCACTTTAGATTCTGTGATCTTTCTGAATGTGTCGAATCATTGAAATCACATCACACTTTGCTTTTGGAAGCCAGCAGACTCACTGAAGTCTAACTCAAGCGTTTGCCCTCGACCTGATGAATGTGGAGTCAAACTGTGAGAAGAGCAGAACACACACACACACACACACACACACACACACACCGCCTGTCGACAGGATCGGACTCGATCAGTATTCTTCTGTCATTTACAGATCTTTCTCAACACCACTTGATGATCAGTCAGGTTTGCAAGTTTGAAAAAACGATATTTTCTATAAAATCAAGTTTGATCATTTTCCCCAGTACTATTGGAACTACTATTACAGTAATATTATATATTCTAAAATATGACATATTTAGAATGTTGAAATCTAGACTTTTAAAAATGAAGGTTCCAAAAGTTGATGCCAGCAGAAGAACATTTCAGCGGTTAGATCTTAAAATAACCGTTTTTTTTTTCCTTGATGTAAATAACTTTTTAATAATCCAAAGAACCTTTTTATAAACCTTTCCAAATAACCTTTAGTGCATTTGAAAGGTTCCATGGATGTTAAAGACCTTAATAAGAATAGAAGAAAAGTCTAATTAGAATCTGTTAGGACTAGTTCTGAATTATTATAGAAATCCAGATATGAATCCAGAATACAAATGATCTATTGGATTGCAAAATGACACAGTGTTACTGATAGTTTATAGTAGGTTAAATCCCAACAAAAGCAGCACATGGATCTGCAAACACACACACACACACACACACACCTGCAGCTGGCTTAAGGAAAAGCCTCTTATGCACCTGACATCACGCTGATGGGATCCACACACACACACACACACACACACACACACAGCTCCATATACCAGCAGTGAAAGCTGCTGCACGTCAACATGCATACACGCGTGTGTTACAGCAGTGATGTTGAGCAGTGAACATCAGTCATGATCATCTTCATCTTCCTCATCTTCAGCGTTACTCACGATCAGAGGAAGAGTGCGCTCCTCCAGCCTCCCGGAGGAGGACTTCAGCCCGTGGATCTTCAGCTGGGAGCCCGAGGAAGAGGAGGAGGATGAAGAGGAGGGTTTGCTGTCCTGCCACAGGTAATAGAAGGTGCCGAGGATCCAGGCCACGGTGAGGATGAGGATGGCGTTGGCCCGAATCCTGCGCATCATGAGCGGCTCCGAGCGCTGGCGACCCGCTCCGTGTGTGTGTGTGTGTGTTGTCGGTGATGAGGAGGATGATGATGATGAAGCCGTGCGCAGTGAACAGCCTCTCCAGACTAGAGCTGCGCTGATCGAGCGGATCTCTGGCGGGTTTCGCGCAGGTCCTAGAGCCCGCCTGTCCTCACACACATCACACACACATCACATGTGCCAAGAATACAGTGACTTTAAGATGATTCTAGATCATAGAGTCATTTAAAATCTTTTATTAAAAAAGAAACAAACAAACAGAAGTGTTTTGCCATATGTAAATATCTTTAACAGTTTTCTACAGAGGATCCATGAAAGGGTGCTTCAGAAAACAGTGACTGACAACCACAGCAGGTCAAACTGAACATGAGCTTTTATTTAGTTATTTTAAATGAGATTCACAATTTATGTAACCTGGTTGCCAAATTCCTAAATACAGTCGGAAACCCTGATATGTGTGAAAAATGTATTTATTTATTTTTTTGTGGAAACTGTGCCGCACTTTTTTCAGGATTCTTTGATGAATATAAAGATTAATAGAACGGCATTTATTTGAAATAGAAATCTTTTGTAACATTCTATTTTTACTGTCACTTTTGATCAATGTAATGTCCTTTGATGAAATCAATAAAGGTCCTATAAGGTTTCATGGCATTTGTGAACTAAATGAAAGTACAGATTGGTTACAGTTCTTCTAGTGTTAACAAGATGTGTTCTATTGCACAGTTTGCTGAATAAAATTCATTGAACCAAAACAAAATAATCCCTTATATGTACAACATAATCCACTACATCCATCACGGGACAATCATTTTTTGTCATGTGAACAAAATTCTATTCTATTCTATTCTATTTTTTTTTTTTTCAAAGTTCTTTTCAAAGTTATTTTCTAAGTTCATTTCAAAGTTCTATTCTATTTGGTTCTATTTCAAAATAAGATATTTCAATTATTTCCTTTTAAGGTTCTATTCTGTTAATTCTATTCTATTCTATCCCCAAAGAAGATATTTCAGTAGTTTTTTTCTAAGTTCCTTTCAAAGCTCTATTCTATTCTAATTCAAAAGAAGATATTTCAATTATTTTCTAAGTTCCTTTTGAGGTTATATTCTGATAATTCTATTCTATTATGTTCTATTCTATTCTATTCTGTTCTGTTCTGTTCTATTCTATTCTATTGTACTCTACTCCAGAAGAAGACATGAGTTGTCTCCAGCATGAGCTCAGGGTGACAGTTGTGCTGTGTTCATTAGCGTGAGCTGATGTTCGGCCTCTGCAGGGTTACAGCTGTTGCTCATCAACATCTGCTCATGCAGTCAGAGAGCAGTTTCTTCCAGCACATCAACAGCTCTGATAATGTGCCACAGCTGTTCCCATCTCGGCATCAGCGCTTTCCAGACACTTCCATTGATATAGACTTAATATTAAAGAAAGGATAGAAAGTAAAGCTGATGTGCACAGTGCACTAAAACGGTCTCATCTAATCGACTGATATCTGGGAGAAAAGGTCCAGGCATTTACTGTGGGTTAGGATAGATAGAGTCATGGAAACCGGCCCAAAGTGACGTCCAGCATGCATGCATGTATATATGTGTGATGGGGCTATAGAGGTACCTTTGAACTGCTTTTGACTACGCCACTCCAATTTTACTTGGGTAGGAGATCCCAAATAACTAGAGGGTTTCCCGCTCGGCTATCCAAATAAATGAATAAACTTAAGGCAAAAATTGTTATACAATCAAAGAATCACTTTTTATTAAATACCCAATATTGGAGTCTGGTCTCAATTGATTTCACTCAACAGCTGGCTCAATTTACAGTAATAGTACGAGCAACTATGGGGGGTAACAACACTTAAGAAAAAGAAAATACACAAAATAAATAAATACAAAATCCCCCAAAAAATGAAATAAATTTCTTACACAGCACACTAAATGCACAAACACACACCAAAAACTCTTTCCACACCACACTTGTATGACTCAAAGTGAATATCTTCCCCCCCCTAGTTACAATTTTGAGAGCTGTAGGTAATGATCCAGCTTTAGTTCACAAAATAAACCATAAGAAAAAGAAATCACAACTGACAAGTTTCTGGGCCTACAAACAAACAAAACAAATTAATGATGAATCTCAAACCCATAAACTATTTAAGAGACAAAACTAAAGGCAGGGAAAACAGTGGTCAGTTGCGCAGGACCACTCAAACTCTTAGTTGCCTTTTGGCTGATTTCTGAAGGCACATGAAGTACAACAGCTGTTAGCATCTATCCACCACTCTTCCAGCTTGACATAGCCAACGTGAGGGCCTTTAAGGCAACTTCTGTGCAGTATGCTGTAATGGTAATTCAATGTCCACCACTCAGCCAAACCTTGTCAGCATTTAGGACATTTAGACCACACGTCTAAAACAAATCGACAGAGCTTGTTCTTCCAGCGACCACATGCCAAACAATAGGCCCTATGCACAGCTGCACTACTTCCTGAACTTAAGCAGGGTTCTTTGTTTCCTGTCTGCCAGGATTGGCCAAACTGATTAATCCAGGTGTGTCTGACCAACAACAATAATCAGACACACCTGGATTAATCAGTTTGGCCAATCCTGGCAGACAGGAAACAAAGAACCCTGCTTAAGTTCAGGAAGTAGTGCAGCTGTGCATAGGGCCTATTCAGGCACTGCAACCATTCCATTCAGGAAGTGGCATATTTAAAGGGATATTGCAACCTCTACAAATACCCTCAGCAGCGCCCTCTATTGACTTGGCTACATATGTAAGATTTTTTATTTTATATCTATAAAATATTTATTTTTATATAAAATATTATGTATAAATATAGGCTATACAGTATTTATATGAAAATATTTCTTAAATAAATACATATATGTATGTATTTATATAGCCTATACAAAATAATTATACACAATACACAGAGATATATTATGTAAAAAATATATATATGTATTGGATGCGATGAATCGTGATTAATCATTGCCCAGCACTCATTTTTGGATTTTATATATATACTTTTTCTTTTCTTTTTTTTTGCATAGGCCTACAGGTTCTCTTATGCATACAGTAGGCATACACTTTTACCATTGTTTGTTTATTTTTATCCTTCTTCTTGTATTGTTTATTCTTTTGTATTTTATTTCCTTGTCCTTTACTATATATTCGTGTATATTTTATTGTCTTTGTTTGTAATGTCTTGTCTGTTCCCCTTCTACCCCTCTTTCTCGTAAGGAGATAAAAAGTAAGAATTTCATTGTAGGCTACCAAGATACATGACAATAGAGATCTTGAATCTTGATTTCATGTTAAAGCCGTTATATAGCATAACTGGAATACTTTATTGACCAATCAGCATCAAGGACCAGAGCTATCTGTTTAAAATGTTAATATTTGCGGAACGAGATTTTTGCATGCAGCTGTAATAGATTATTATTGTGATTATTTATGTGATGATGTCACTCAGCTCTTTAGATTAGGAAACGAGTGATTTTCATCTGTGGTTTTCTATCACTCCTACACTTGTTTTCTTGTGTTAGGCTTTGTTCTGTTTGTTTTCTTTCGCTCAAACTCTGGTAATCACGTGGAGTTCGAGTAATTAGTGATCTGGTTAATGACTGCAGTTTCTTCATTGTTCCACTGGAGCTGCAATGCAAGTCCCAGCTGATCCTGGAACAGCCTCTAAAAATGAACCACACGATCCTCTTAATCCTCTCAGAGCCACGGCTGGCATTTACAACCCTGCTGCCAAAGCACGCACACACACACACACACACACACACACACACACACACACACACACACGCACGCACGCACGCACGCACACACACACACACACACACACACACACACACACACACACACACACACACACACACACACACACACACACACCTCATCTTGGTTTCTTCTGCTGGCTCAAGTGTACACACATTCCTACTGTTTTCTTTTTCTTGAGAGCAAAAAAACTCGGCCAAGCGACCACCTAGTAACCACCCACAACAACACCCTAGCAACCATATAGCAATGTGCTGAAATCCACTCAGAAGATCTTAGCATCATAGTGAGTTTTGCATGGCAAGCACCACTCACACTTTCTTCAGATGTAAAAATATTAAAGTTCTATTCTATTCTATTTTATGTTTCTAATCTATTCTATTCCAAAATATTTCTAACTTATTTTCTAAGTTTGTTTCAAAGTTCTATTCTGTTCATTCTATTAAGTTCTATTCTACTCCAAGACACATTTCAAAGTTATTTTCTAAGTTCATATTAAAGTTCTTTTCTATTCTATTAAATGGAATAAGTCTGTTTTTTTAAAGAGACCCATTATGCTTTTTCACATGTTCATCTTTCTTTAGTTAACCACAACAGGCATTGAGGGACAAGTCGTCCCCAATAGTTAAAAATGGCCCAATTGTCCCGCTCAGTGGACAGTGTTTGATATTCTTGATGCTGCTCTGCTGCACTCCATTACACACACCGCTCCGCTTGTTGTTGGGCGACAACAAGTTTTAAATGTAAATTGGGCTGGTCTGCGGTTTAACAGCGCTCGCCAATGACTGAGATCCAATCAAATCAAAGAAGGCGGAGCTTACGGTTCACAGAAGACGAGTGTGAATCCCATTACACATTAGTTTTAGTAGTGATTGAAAGAGTGTGTGGTAAGACGTAAGTAGCAAAAGATTTAATATTTTACAAAGTTTTACGATAGAAATGATCAGCGGTAATATCCAGTTTATGTAAACTTTTTTTGTTTGAGCATGAAAGAGGGTCTCTCCAAAGCACAGAGTCCCTCCAGCGGGAGTTCTTCTCTATATCAGTGTCAGTGTTTCTGAACTCCTGAAACGCCTCCATTGTAGTTTTGAGTTTCTTCCGGGAACGAACACGTCACAATATTCCTCATTTAAATAATTCATACGCAGAATAAAGGGGCGGGGCCTGGATGAGTTGGTTAGTAGTGTGTTAAAACTGGCGGTTATGGTAATTTCCAAAACACACTCAAAGCGCTTGACCAATCACAACACGCTGCTCCAGCCGACCAATCAGAGCACACTGTGCTTTTCAGAAGGAGGAGCTTCACAGAGACAGGAACTAAACAGAGCGTTACTGACAGACTGGGAAGAGAGGAGCTGCAACACATATGGAAAATATGGGGGAAATAATGTGTTTTTTTTTTACATTCAAGCATGAAACCCCTTTTCTAGTAGAACAATAAAGTAGAGAATTAGAAAAACTACTTTTTACAAAGTAGAAAACCTAGTAAAAAAAACAAAATCAAAACGTTATAGCTGAGCATAATATCTCCCCTTTAAATCTCCAAATGGAGAACACAAGGAAACAAAATGTATATCCTGATCTCCTCTTCGGATACAGCACTGTAACAGATGTCTGTCTGTCTACAACACATTTTTTGGACTAAAGCCAACTACCAGTATTATTATTATTATTATTATACCTGCTGGCAGTGGACTCTTCTGACCACTGCGCTGCATTAGAAGCGGCAGCCTCCAAACACAACACACAATGAGAATTTGTAGTTCACTTTTAGTATTTCAAATAAGCAAGGATCTGCAAATGTGGACTCATTCACGAGGTTTGGCCTGAGATCATGGTCCGGCGTGACTCATAATGCTGTGGGTTTAGCAGATCTTGAAGCACACGAGGATCAGTGTCACTGTATGTTGTAGCATGTGCTGGTCCTGCTGCTCAAGCTGTGGTCCGTTCCTCACAGCTCACTTCTACATCTCAGATAATCATCAGAACTGATCTCTGGCTGAGGCCTGGGACACACCAGGCAATTTTCAAATCTAAACCTATTTTAAAACCATGGGAGACCACACTAATAAGGACAGTTTCGAATGATTTTTAACAGTATAATCCTCAGAACGTACACACAAGTAGATTTCAATGTGGCAAATCTCACAGAAACTCGCATCATCAAACGTGATTTCATAGGAAAAACCAATATCCCAGCTAACAAAATTATGTTCTGAGAACGTTGTGGGAACGTTGATTTGAAATGTTCTAAAAACGTTGAAATGTCCAGTTTGCTTAACGTTGCTGGAATGGTTTCTTAATGTTAGCAAAACGTTGCTGGAACGTTAGCATAATGTTGCTGGAACGTTATCTTAAGGTTAGCATAACATTGCTGGAACGTTAGCATAACGTTGCTGGAACGTTAGCATAACGTTGCTGGAACGTTAGCATAACGTTGCTGGAACGTTAGCATAACGTTGCCGGAACATTATCTTAAGGTTAGCATAACGTTAGACTTCAGAGGAAAAACCAATATAAACTTCACATTGTAAAGTCAAATTAGGCCCAATTATTTCCATTTTTATGATTCCTGCACAACCGGAGGCACTAATTTAACCTAATTTAGACTCCAGCATCGATATTTGACCACTGTTTATGATAAAACTGGTTTGCAGTGAACGCGCTGTACAGCTGTCAATCATCTCACGTGGTTCAGCCATAGACAGTATATAAAAGGGTTCAACGTGACCATAATCATGCCCTTCTGCCTGACGCGGTCCTGTGTACACTTCCTCATTCTGTCCTCCGTGATAAAGCTAAAGACACATCGCTTCATCTGAAACAAGAAGCTAATAAATGCACGATTTCGAGTATGTGTGGTTTGTGATTTTCGTGAGATTTTGGGTATTTTCATATGAATAAAGAATGTTTACTGTATACACACTAAGCAAGGTGTAGCTATTAGTTATATATAAAATGCTAAATATAACATATACATATTTTTTTTTTTTACTTAAAACCATTTTAAACCGCGACCAGAATATGTTACAAATACTCGATGGTGGTTTAAAGTGAGCTTTAAGTAAAAGTGTAATATTAATCTTTTGTATTAATCTTTTATTAATTGTGTCGTAGCGGTTCAGCGGTAAGAGGCGGCGTGTTCTGGCGCAAACGTTCCCTGGTGATATTCTGCAGTTTCAGAAAACAGTTCCGCCACTGACCAGCAAAAACCCAGTCTAAAGACAGTGGCACGTTATTCAGATGCTATTTTAAGGGTGCATGCTTGGCCATAATGTAGCGTGTACACAACACACACACACTTTGCTTCTCTCATCTACACAGACACAGCAGTTCGTATTTTTGCAAAACATACATAATTACAAGGAAAAATATTAACACACGAGGGAAATCATTGTGGTGTCCATGAAGATGTGAAAAATAAATCTAGATACACATTTACCCAAATGATTCAGGCTAACGACGGATCAAACCTGTGTGATCAATAGTGGCGAGACACATCGGTATATAAGGACACCTGACAGTGTGTTGTCCGTCAAGAACCAGGAAACACAATTCTGAAGACTGAGAAATCACCGTTACCATCGTGGTAAATCCGGCATTATATTAGCAATCCAACGTAGAACAAGCGCGTCTGCTCTTAAAGGGAATGTGAGAGGACGCTCTGATTGGATTATTGCACGTTACGCTCAAACCACACCTATGACTAATGAACCAACACATTTTAGATTTGAGTCGAGATCCGCCCACAAAGCTACTTGCGTTTTGCGTTAAAATAGGGCCCAAAGGGGTCTTTAAAATTGAGCAAAAAACCCTGGTTCTATGTTGAACCCCAGTGAAGAGTAATAAAAACTAAATCTGAAATACAAGTAAATAAACATTTAAAAACAAATAAAATAACAAAACAAAATGACTAAAACTTTACTTCAATTTCAAATGAAACCAGAAAATGTACAGATAAAACAAATTCAAGTGATTATAAAACTATAATAGGATCTCAATGATCTCACAAGAGAAAAGTGTTTATAGTGTGTTGTGGGCTTTCTTGCAGTCTCAGCTTTGTTCCACAGCATCACTCTTACAGTTCAAACATATGACACCCGCACTCATAAGAGAAGATACATGTTTATTAGGTTCATCTTCCACCTCGGGTTCAATGTACAATCTACACATTCACATCCATTTCCACCGGAACACTTCAGGCCTGTTACAACGGCCTAGTGTCAGTGAGCGTGCCTTTGTTTGAGCAACAGTCCAGGTCATGGTTTACAGTTGACTGACAGCACAAGCATTTTAAAACAGTGTTAGTGGGACACATGTGTTAGGAAGCCAGAGAAATACTGGCGCCCAATTGGGCGACGTGATTGCACACATAGGTGACACATTCCTGGACACGTTTAGACAGTGTGTTAATAATAAATTAAAGCCACTTGAGAAACCAGAAAAAAGAAAACAGTGGCACGCTACCGTGATTGTAGAGCTCTCCAAAACCTCATACCACTAGAACAACTGAAGATACAACACCACGCTTTTTGGCATTGCTGAAAACAAGCAGACTTCTAGCTGTAAGTGATCTCTGAACGCCCATGCAAGCGTTCATCCTTCCATCGGACGGCCCGCAGCCGTGGGTGTGCAAGGCAAGCGCTGACCTTTCTGTACGAGAGGTCACATTAAGGGTTTTATCTTCATCTCAAACTAACTGAGTGAAGCAGAGCAGCACCTACTGTACAAGCCCAGTCCTGTGAGCCTGGATGCTGAACACACACACACGCACGCACGCACACACACACACACACGCACACAGCGTCATGTTGGATAAAAAGGTGCACTGAAAGCAAAGAGGGACGTGAGGGAAGAGAAGATAAGCGTTTCTCAGGGGAACGAAGGAAGCCACAGTTCGTGTTGTGCATTCAGGCAAAGCTTTCAAAGTAATGCACTTCATAAATCTGATCTAAGTCTCACAGTCCAGAGTTTTTAGATGAATTACATCAGACAGATGCAAAGAGCGAGTGAGTTTCCTTCGGCGTGTTTTCACACAGACGCTTGATGTTTGCTGAGGTCTCTGTGTTCATCTGAGGGAGTGTGTCCACCGTCTCCGGTCTTCCTCTACTCTGCTGGACACATGGTGCGGTCTTTACAGCAGAAGTAGTGAACCACCACACCGTTTGGATACCTGGCAAAGGCACTGGACATGAAGAGGACACACAAATTAAGTATTCATACAGTACATCTCCTTCAATATTGAGCACTAATAGAGCACAACTGTACAGTTTTCTCTGAGACTTGGTTTCGGACGTGTTTTCTCTCTCTACAGGTTTCATTAAAAACCATTGGGTTTGGAACGACATGAGGATGAGTAAATATTGACACTATCCCTTTAACACACATGCACAATATTTGTCCTAAACAATATGTGCGACTGGAATTAATGCATCCACTCGAGTGAATACAACTCCACATTGCAGCAATATGTCAGATTCTCCACCAGGGAACGGTTGTATTAATCTGACAGTTTGATGAAACCAGAAAACAATAAATAGAGACCCAGATGTGTTTTAGTCTGTATAACATTAAATTTAATAGTTCAGAATTGAACTTAAGTATTATGAATCATCAGACCAATTTTGGCTTGATTCATGTATTGTTGTCTGTGTTTTATGTAAGCACACATGCATGTCATGCATTTAATGAAGATTTTTTGGCCCTGTCCTAAATGGCACCAACTTTCTTGAGCAATGTTGCAGAGCGATCTTGCTTGGGCACTTTCCCATTAAAAATGGGCAACAAATTTCTATCTGGATACTTGAGATGGGTCCTAGGCCCTATGTATCACCTGGTTTCCCGTTGACGGCAACATTACCCAGCAACATTGCTCAAAAAGTTGCCCTGCGTATCATCACCTTGAGTCCTCGCAGTCTTCCTACGAGTCGCCACTCTCGTGATGTAACGCCACTTTGACTGTCAGGAGAAGTCTGCTGAGGAGCTCGTGGGCTCTGCAAGTGCACATCGAGGGCGTACATCGACCCTACGGACTCAACGGACACGCGCACACGCCAGCCATTGCAAGTCCACAAGACCGTGAGTGCATATACAGTGTGCCATTTGTGACAGCGCCTAACTGTGCCAGACTGACGGAAAGGCCAGCTCATGGTGTAACTAGGCAATGCACTCTGTAAATGATTATTGCAGTAATGTGAGGCACACCTGTTCCCGATCTTCTTCTTGCACACTCTGCAGGTCTTCTCATCGGTGATGACACACTTCACCTGCTGGTGGAAGATGCGTTCCTCCTGCACCTGCACACCGACAAATACAATACATTCAAATATTATTAAAGAGGACATATTATGCACTTTTACAAAGTCTGGATTTTGTTTGTGGACTATACTGTTTTTACTTGAATGTTAAAACAAACTATTTTTCCCATGTTCTCTATTGTTGCAGCTCCTCTCTTCCTAGTCTGTCAGTAACGCTCTGTTTAGTTCCCGTCTTTGTGAAGCTCCTCCTTCTGAAAAGCACACTGTGCTCTGATTGGTCGGCTGGAGCAGTGTGTTGTGATTGGTCAAGTGTGGTCAAGGTTTGTCAAGTGTGTTTGGGAAATGTCCCACCCCTTACCATTACTGACAGTTTCAACACACTTCTAACTAACTCAACCAGGCCCCGCCCCTTTAATCTGCATATTAATTATTTAAATGAGGAATATTGTGACGTGTTCGTTCCCGGAAGAAACTCAAGACTACAATGGAGGCGTTTGGAGGGACTTTGTACTTTGGAGAGACCCTTTTTTCATGCTCAAACAACAACATTACAATACACACTAAAGAAAGATGCTAACATGTAAAAAAAAAAAAAAAAGTATATATATATATATTTATATATATATATTAGGACCACATTAAAGTAAATATATGGGACAGGTTGGATCGGAATTATTTAGAAGTGATGCTACTAATAAAAAATAAATAAATGTGTAGAATCTGTTTACTGAAGTACTGTGTCTTTTCGAGTAACAAGCTAGATTTTTTCGGCAAGTAACTATCATTTGAAAAAAAATTACAACAGAGATGCATCGATACAGTGTTTTAAAACACAGAATTGAATTACACATTACATTTTAGAGTGGCTTTTTATCGTGGCCAGCCTAAGGCACACCTGTGCAATACTCATGCTTTCTAATCAGCATCTTGATATGCCACACCTGTGAGGTGGATGGATCATCTCGGCAAAGGAGAAGTGATCACTAACACAGGTTTAGACAGATTTGTGAAACAATATTTGAGAGAAATAGGCCTTTAGTGTACATAGAAAAAGTCTTAGATCTTTGAGTTCAGCTCATGAAAAATGGGGGCAAAAACAAAAGTGTTGCGTTTATAATTTTGTTCAGTGTAATTACACCGCTTCAGAAGGAAATGAATCAATCATTTAAGGATCAGACTCAGGAGTGAACATACCCGCAGGAACTCGGCCTGTAGGAGGCTCTTCAGGACCTGGTCGAAGCGCTTCCTTCCAGCCTTCTCCTCCAACACACTCTCCAGGAACACCTTGATCTCCCGGATCTGTGTGTTGGCTGGCAGCAGGTTTATGGCCTTATGAAGGAGACAGAGACCAGCATTTAAACACGTGCATGTGGTTTGGACAGTTCTGTTCAGGAATCGTCTCTGTCTGAAAGTGGAAATGTTTCCATTGATGTGTCACACACAGTAAAGCACATGTTCAGAGCGCAGTGGCATCTGACAACATGCCAACACCGGGTCTCATTTCCTCCGCCGGCATCTTACATGATGTGTTGACATCAGCAGGATTGAACTGTGTAGCACTTCAACACACACTCACCGTTCTCTCTCTTCACGTCTACAGCACATGCTTCACTCACTCACACACTCTCTCAGTCTTATTTAATTGGAGCTGGCAACACACACACTTAAGGGGCCTTATCATTCCTATTTTGCACCGGACGCACAGCGGACTTTTCCCTCCTCAGACACACGTCTGTAAATTAGCGGAAAGATGCGTGTTCCGGCGCAAACGTTCCCTGCTGCTATTTAGCGGTTTCAGAAAACAGTTCCGCCACTGACCAGGAAAAACCTAGTCTAAAGTCAGTGGCGTGTTATTCAGATGCTATTTTAAGGGCGCATGCTTGGCCATAATGTAGCGTGTACACAACACACACACACTTTGCTTCTCTCATCTACACAGACGCAGCAGTTCATATTTTTGCAAACCATACATAATTACAAGGAACAATATTACCACACGAGGGAGATAATTGTTGTGTCCATTAAGATGAGAAAAAATAGGCATAAATCTAGATACACATTTACCCAAATTATTCAGGCTAACTGTAGTAATGACGGATCAAACCTGTGTGATCAATAGTGGCGAGACACGTCGGTATATAAGGACATCTGACAGTGTGTTATCCGTCAAGAACCAGGAAACAAATTCTGAAGACTGTGAAATCACCGTTACCATCGTGTAAGTTGTGTGCGCCGGCAAACCCGCCGTTATAATAGCAATCCGCCATGGAACAAGCGCGTCTGCTGTTAAAGGGAATGTGAGATGGCGCTCTGATTGGTTTATTGCACGTTACGCCCAAACCACACCTATGAGTAATGAAGCGACTTCAGACCAACACATTTTAGATTTGCGTCGGGATCCGCCCACAAAGCTACTTGCGTTTCACAACGTTAAAATAGGGCCCAAGGTCAGTTCACACCAATAACGATAACTATAAAGATAACTATATTAGCGTTCACACTGGTGGTTGATATAATTCTGTGTATTCTGAGCACACAGTGCAGTTTTGTCATCTGTTGCTTTAAATGCTTGAGCTCTTTAAAGCAGGATGGATTCTGTTTGGATGGCAATGTTTATATCATTCATCAGCTGAGGAAAAAATAATTCTGAAAGCGATTCCAACTATATGTGACTCTGTGCCGTTTTAGCTGTGGCGTGAACTCTGCTATTCTTTTATATTTACAATTTTTTTTTACAACTATATCATTATCACCCTTGGTGTTGCCAGATTGGGACAGTGATTTCCAGCCCAAAAGCTCACCAAAACCCGCCCACTCCAAGAAAAAAACGCCCAAAAATTGACTGCCAAAATAATGTGATATAATTTTATTGCCATGTCATTCAAGGTTGATAAGCACCATTTGTATCTCCTTAAAACAAAACAACGATGATAAAATAAAAAATAAATAAATTTCCCAGGAAAACGGATCAAAACTAGAGATGCACCGATTGATCGGCTGGTGACCAGAATTGGCCAATTTTCACGGGATCGGCCATGATCGGCGACCGGCCGGTCAGTCTGACATATGCCGATTTTATACCGGTCAAATGCACTTGGGCGCTGCATGATTAACATCGAGCAACATCAGCATCATCACACGTGCACACGGAGCGCACATGTAGGAAACCTTGTGAATTACGGCCGTTTCACACCGCAAGCGTGAGCGGCGCATATATTTTTCCGGCGTGCATTTTAATCAATGAGTGCGTTCACACCGCGAGCAGGAGCGGCGCGTGAGCAGCAGTGAAGTGCGGGTTTCGGCGCAAAATCTATTTTTGCTGCGCTGCTCACGCTCAATTAAAGTGAAAGCACACTATTGATGGACAAAATAAATATAATTTCACACAAAAAGTGCCCAAAAATATTTATAGAAAATATATCCATTTAAACTTGTTTTTATTATTCAGTTTGGGTAAATGGGGTTTTATAATAAAGATATATAGAAAATAAATATTTGAGTGTGCTGTAGCCTAAAGTGCTTAGAAAAAATTAAATCGGTATCGGCAGGTCAAACTCAATGAAAAATCAGAAATCGGAATGGGCCTAGAAAATTGTAATTGGTGCATCTCTAATCAAAACAGGGCAATAATTAAAGAGAATTAGCAAATATGACTAAAATGTCCAGATGGACACTGTCAAGAAATGAACCGATGACTTTAACCCTCGGAAGTACACATTGCAGAACATAACGCAGAATTTAGCAGTCAAAACTCATTCATTGTTGATTCAAACCCTTTTCAGCAGCTGTCAGGGACGAGTAGTGCATGCAGTCTGGACGGTGTAAAAGTTGCAGATGTTTGGTTAGGCTAGTGTGCAAGTAGGCTAGATTTCAATTCAAGTCATTCAACTGTGCTCTCCTCTCAGAGTTATTCACCATCGAGTCATCTCCCACCACGTGTGTACGCTTTTAGAGTTGCTCACTATCTCATTCTTTACTGTAGATACAACTTACTGTATATGTATGTCACTTTGGCATTAGCGATCACTTGAATATATATATAGCTAAAACTTATCGCGCTAAATCGCATCTACCTGCTGATCGCTGATTGGTTAAAAGTGCGTGCTCGTCGGTGACGTCAACACCAACGCCAGCTGACTCTGTATGGGCGTGTGTGTTTAGTAATGTCATGATGACTGATTTTATGGACTACATGCACACTTTAGTTTCGTTTTTTTAACCAATTAGACTTTAAAATGTAGTTGTTTGAAAACCGCCACACCAAACCAAACCGTCCAATCTGGCAAGACTGCCCTTGGTGTGAAAGAGCCTTTATTCAATGACTATTTCAGTTGGTTACTGCCTATTTGATTTCTTAAAACTGAGAAAATTTACATAGAATCACACAAGTATGAAATACCACCCAAGACTGAGAAACACCAAACACTGAACTGGACTAGACCCAAAAAGAAACAGTATAAACACAAAGAGGTCTGAGACCACATTCTTACTTAAGTGGACCAAAAAAGGATCCACGTCCTCTTTCAAGGACTGGACCAGTGTAAACGTAAAGAGAACTGGGTGCTTTTTCACTTGGTTGACCTCTTGGTGCACCTAAAGGAGTGCGAGTCTGGTTCTTTTAAAGACTGTTAGTGACTGTTAGCATTGTTTTACTGTTAGTGTTTGCTGGAAACTCACTTTGGTGGTGTTCAGTTTGCTGTGGTGGAGCTGGAGGACGTTCAGGGCCGCCTGGAGGTTGGCTTGCGGCTCACATAACTCCATCTTTATGGGCCCGAGGAAGTGCACGTCCGGTGGAGACAGATACATGCGCAGGAGGGACAGATACACCTGCAGACAGACTCCGTTAACATTTACACAAGGTGTGTCGGGACAAGAGAGACAGATCTACATTTACACTTGGCTACATTCACACAGTGTTTGGGATTAACAACCGCATTTACAGTTAATCTCATACAGCAGCCACTCGAATATTGAACGAATAATGTATGTGAGAGTGACTACTGTAAATATTAAAGGTGAATTCAATGAACGAAAAGTCTGTAAATGTAACTAAAGAGTTAAATTTAGGTGAGTTTTTGCATGTCTTATTTCCATAGTTTTTATACTTTCAAATCATTCATTCACAACCTATACTTTTGTCTATCCAACCTTTTCACTTCCAAAACCGCATGCAGCTTTTATATTCACGTGAAACGATTTTATATATAATATAATACTGAATACTAATGTAAACTAGTGTGAATAAACAAAATATTCACACTAGTTTACATTAGTATTCAGTATTATATATATATATATCTATATATAGTCCTCATGTTTGATTTCACTAGTAGATTACAAAGCAAATAATTTTACTGGATACACTAAAACAAGTTATTATTTCTATTTCAATTAATAGTAAAATTCCAAAAAATTGAGCTCAAAACATTTTGTATAAATCCTAATGGAACAAAGGAATGGACCATTTAGTTTATGTGATTCATATTCATAAATGAAAAAGGGGTAAAATAGGTTTAAATTTAAGTTTAAGATTTATTCAAAATTATTAATTGAAATGCGTAAATCTTGAAAAAAGGCTTAATTTTTTGGAGTGTATGTACTTTATACTTAGACAAAATGCAATCACTAATTTATACAGGTGAAACTTGAAGATATTAAAATATCGTGCACAAGTTCATTTATTTCAGTAATTCAACTTAACAGGTGAAACTAATATATTATATAGACTCATTACATGCAAAGTGAGATATTTCAAGCCTTTATTTGTTATAATAACAGCTTATGAAACCCCCAAATTCAAAATTAGAATATTGTGAAAAAGTTTTCATAAGCTGTAAGCCATAATCATCAAAATTATAACACATAAAGGCTTGAAATATCTCACTTTGCATGTAATGAGTCTATAATATAATATATTAGTTTCACCTTTTAAGTTGAATTACTGAAATAAATGAACTTTTCCACAATATTCACATTTTTCGAGTTTCACCTGTATAATTTGTAAAACAATAAATAAAATTTAAAAAGCAACAAAAATATTTATAAATATATATAACTATATACTGTAAAAACATGAATAATTAAAAACATTTATAATAATCAGTAAATAAATACATAATGCACTGATTTAGTGAGTGTACAAGCTATCGTGTCTAACACAATTCTGTATTTACAGCAAAGCAAATTATGAGTATTTCTATGCTGATGTCACCATTGGGACCAGGACAATAATTTCAGTAATGCACAAAATATTTTGCTGTAATTTTACTCCTACTTTCACTAACAATAAGTACATCATGATTGCTGGTGGGTTTTCACTACAAAACAACACAAAAACATGCCACAAAGCAGCAGCAAATTCCATCATTTCGGCCTGCAGGTCTCCTGGTGTTTGGGAATGTTGCATTATTCAAGACTACAGAATTACAATGTTAAAACGCAACCAGTTGAAATAACACTGGTGAGAAGTGTCCGAGTAGCACTCACATCTTTATTGCCGTTTGCTGCTGGATCATAGTGACTGTGGCAGTACCTGAGGACATCGCAACACACAGAAAACACAGTGTAAACGCAGGAACATTAGAGAAGTGACGGCAGCTTGAGTTTAAAGTCAGATTCCTTATCATGGAACAGTCAACATGAAATGCAATGCAGTTTACTATTGTAATGTGAGTGTGACATACTGTAGTGTATACAGTAACAGGATGATCAACACAGAACAGGAGGAACTTGATGTTTTTGTGAATTGGTAGGAGGGAATGAATTGAAAATGAGCATTTAATATCAGAATGAGTCAGAAACATGGAAGCTAACGGTCCAGAGCCGCTGTCATTTGCTATTGTCATGTCTGTTGTTGGTTTTGTTCATAATTTTATGTCTTTTATTTTGTAATTTAACTTAGTCTTGGTTCCTGCTTGTGTCATGTGATTCATCATGTCTTGTGCTTCTCCTGTTTATGGGTCACTTTCTGATTGGTTGATTGCATGATTGTTCATTAGTCTTTGGGTGCGTCCAAATTCGCATACTATCCGTCCTAAATAGTATTCAAAAATAGAATTAGTACGTCCCAAATCGTAGTGTGTTAAAATAATAAGTGTTACTAAGATACCCGGATGGTCCTAAGATACCCGGATGGTCCTAAGAGACCCGGATGGTCTACTATTTCCGGTCAGAATTAGAAGTGCAGATCGATGCGCACTCTAACGGCTGATATTGCCCACAACTCATCGCGCGTTGGACGAGGATTCGGTTAGAACTACAAACACGAGTGAAAAGTTTTTAAAAAACTACAGACATGGGTTAGGGTTAGGGTCCGCCCGAGTCCGGCGGTTATGTAGAGAGGTTTAGATAAAGGGGTTTGAGTGATTCATTATCAGTATCTAACCTGACGAATATGTATTTATTCAATGTTGTCCACATTATATTGCATCTGCAGCAGCATTGTGAACTTGTGTAACGACACGTTTTAGCCATTAACTTTTAAATGCATCATTACATTCAAATTGCAAACACATGAGGAGAGTCTCCGCATGAAAGACCCGCGACTGGCAGATGAACGTACATTTCTCTCCGAAACGGTAGGAAATTGGATTCGATTGAATGAATGAAGGATTTTAACTGTGACAAGATGATTGACAGGGCAGTTTACTGACAGGATGTACACGACAG
The DNA here is from genome assembly GCF_949152265.1 of Phoxinus phoxinus. Taxonomy (NCBI): domain Eukaryota; kingdom Metazoa; phylum Chordata; class Actinopteri; order Cypriniformes; family Leuciscidae; genus Phoxinus; species Phoxinus phoxinus. The sequence continues at coordinate 5,355,812 of NC_136888.1, forward strand.
ATCTGTCCGTTAAAAATGAGGAAGTAGTGTGTCCAAAGCTTGCCTACTCTTTTGCTACACACTTTTGTTATGTACTTTTTCTTCACAAAAAGGCGTACTATAAGTAGGCGAATTGGGACGCAGAATTTTTTAAGCTCTCATGTTTGCCATGTTACTTTGAATTTTTAATTTGAGTATTAAAGTTTGAATTTGGATTATGGTTTCTAGTTTATGTTTATTTTGTGTTTCATGCTATTGGATTGTTTTTTGGGTTATCACCATTATAATAAACTGCACTTGGGTCCTCTACATCATTGTTTTCATCTGCTTCACATGGAGCATCGTTACAGTTATTATTGCTAAAACTTTAATAGCCAACATTTACACTATCGTTATCGTAAAAAGTTTGAATATATTAAGAGTTTGTTTAGGTTTTTGATGTTAATAACATCAAGAATGCATTAAAATGATCAAAAGTGACAGTAAAGACATTCATAATGCTACAAAAGATTTCTATGTCAAATCAATGCTGTTCTCGAGCAGCAAATCATCATATTATAATGATTTCTGAAGGATCATGTGACACTGAAGACTGTAGGTATGATGCTGAAACTTCAGATTTGATCACAGGAATAAATTACATTTTACAATATATTCACATAGAAAACATTTATTTTAAATTGTAATAATATTTTACAATATTACTTTTTTTTATCAAATAAATGCAGCATTAGTGAGTCGTCGTCTTTCAAAAACATTAAATCTGAATGGTTTCAAACTATTCACGGCAATACATTATGCAGCATTATATTACTGTTACCTACAAAAGCAGCTTAAAACAATGTCTTAATATATTTTTAGCTACGTCATAACAAATAGTGCAGCCTAGTAGCATCAGATGATACAGAGCTGGAGGAAATTATTCAACTTTGAGGACCAATTTTTCTTTTTCAATAATAGTGTGCACCGATGAATAGCGTCAGGAACGTGTATTTATAAAAAGGTAAATAGGGTCCATATTGATTTCATGATGTAGACCAGCATCATAGAAGGATACTCACTCTTCAGCCATACGCGTGTCTTTCAGGATGTGCACATAGATGAAGAGAGCCTGCTCATGTTTCCCCATACGACCCAAGAGCAGAGCCCTCTCCTCCAACAGACCTGCCAGAGGGAGAGCAACAGTACGGGTCACCCACTTTTATCTCCAGACTTGACAGTGTAATGCCTCTGACCTCTGGACTCACCATCGAACGGGAAATCACTGATGAGTCTCTCTGGCTCGTAGCTAATGGAAACTTCCAGAAATGTCAGAAGCTTGTTCCTGAATTCTCCCAGCTCTCCAGCCTCCTTTCCCGCAGCTACAGCCGAGACACCTGGACACAGTCAACACTACGCGTTTACTCCATAGAGCTGGAAAATGTTCATTTTAGGCACAAATGTTGTTTTTATGTTTGGTAACACTCCACAATAAAGTCTTATTTGTTATTTGAGAAATATGTTTTCCAGCATTCATTAAAAAATACTATTGTTCAGTGTTTGTTCATGTTAGTTGCATTAAGTAATATTAACAGATACAACTTTAAAAAATATATATGTATTATTAAATGTTGAAATTAACATTAACAAACATTATTAAATACTGTAGAACTATTTTTCATTGTTAGTTTATGTTATACTAACTACTTAACTAATGTAAAAAAAAATGAAACTACATTGTAAAGTGTAAAACCAAAGAATGTTTTTTACAAAAATAAAAACAAAGCAATGGTTACAATTAGCAATTGTGTTGCTAATAAAGGTTTTATTAAAACTATTAAAACTGCTAATGAATAGCACTGCTACCACTTGCGCACATCGCCAAATATATATATATATAGGCAGTGTGTGCGAGTGGTAGCATGTATATAAATATATATATTTATAATTTCTCACCCCTTAAATATTAAATGAATGCATTGGTGGCTTAATTACAAAATATATATGTAGATAGGTATGTAGAAATGTCAGCAGAGGCTATTTTCAAGACATGACCTGTGTTGTACATTTTCTACACTATGCACACTTTCATAATGTGTGTTTATTTATATATGATAAATAGCCAATAATAAATAGGTGAGGTCAAATAAACCATGCATGAGTTAGCATCCTCTTGATTGGTGCTTATAGGTGAATGTGCAATAATTCCGATTAAATTTGTAAAAACAATTGTTGCAATTATAATTTTGAGCAAAATAATCGTGATTATCAATTTAAAAGTTATGCAGCATGACGAAAATGTTTTTATTGGCTAAAAATACACAAAAATTCCCAGACATTTAGTTGACTAAAACTTGCCTAAACAAAAACAGGACAAGATTGACTAAATATGGAAATAAAAAGTAAAAAGTAAATAAAAAATAGCTGATGTAAACTAACACTAGTCAGCAGCAGTTGACCATGACCTCTGACCTCAGATGCTGCTGCATAATGCCTGGTTCAGATTACAGGATTTTAGCCAGATTTTGGCACGATCCGTTTGACGTAGGGTGTCGTGAGGATTCGTAAACGTGAACGGGCGTCGGGAAGCAAGATTCGATCGTTTCATCTCGTATAGTGTGTGTGTGTCATAGTGGACGACAACCAACGTCGCGTCTGTGATGCTTCACGACATCACAATAAAAAGACTAGCATGTGTTATTTTTTTCTAGGTCCTCCACGACGGTTTCCGTCAAGAGTGAGTGTGTGTGTCCGCGAGTGAGTAAGTGTGTGTGTGTGTGAGTGAGCGAGAGTGAGTGTGTGCGCGAGTGAGTGAGTGGGCGAGAGTGAGTGAGTGAGTTAGCGAGAGTGAGTGTGTATGTGTGCGAGTGAGTGAGCGAGCGAGCGTGTGTGTGTGCGCGCGAGTGAGTGAGTGAGCGAGCAAGAGTGAGTGAGTGTGTGTGTGCGTGCGAGTGAGTGAGTGAGTGAGCGAGAGTGAGTGATCGTGTGTGTGCGCGCGAGTGAGTGAGCGAGAGTGAGTGTGTGCGTGCGTGCGCGAGAGTGAGTGTGTTAGGGCATGAGTGAGTGAGCGTGTGTGTGCACGCGAGTGAGTGAGTGAGCGAGCAAGAGTGAGTGAGTGTGTGTGTGCGTGCGCGAGCGAGTGAGTGAGTGAGTGAGTGTGTGTGTGTGTGCGCGAGCGAGTGAGTGAGTGAGCGAGAGTGAGTGTGTGCGTGCGCGAGTGAGTGAGCGAGAGTGAGTGTGTGTGTGCGCGCGAGTGAGTGAGTGAACGAGCAAGAGTGAGTGAGTGTGTGTGTGCGTGCGCGAGCGAGTGAGTGAGTGAGCGAGAGTGAGTGTGTGCGTGCGCGAGTGAGCTAGAGTGAGTGTGTATGTGCACAAGTGAGTGAGTGAGTGTGAGTGTGTGTGTGTGCACGAGTTGAGTGAGCGAGAGTGAGTGTGTGCACGAGTGAGTGAGTAGGCGAGAGTGAGTGAGCGAGAGTGAGTGTGTGTTTGTGTGTGTGCGTGAGTGAGTGTGTATGTGTGCAAGTGAGTGAGTGAGTGAGTGAGTGAGTGTGTGTGTGTGTGTGTGTGTGTGTGTGCGCGCGCGAGTGAGTGAGCGAGAGTGAGTGTGTATGAGCGAGAGTGAGTGTGTATGAGCGAGAGTGAGTGTGTATGTGCGAGAGTGAGTGAGCGAGAGTGAGTGTGTATGTGCGAGAGTGAGTGTGTATGTGCGAGAGTGAGTGAGCGAGAGTGAGTGAGTGTGTGTGTGCGCGCGCGAGTGAGCGAGAGTGAGTGAGTGAGCAAGAGTGAGTGTGTATGTGTGCGCGAGTGAGCGAGAGTGAGTGTGTATGTGCGAGAGTGAGTGTGTATGTGTGCGAGAGTGAGTGTGTGTGTGTGTGTGTGTGCGCGAGTGAGTGAGCGCGTGCGCAAGTGAGTGAGTGCGAGTGAGTGAGCGAGAGTGAGAGTGAACGAGTGTGTGTGTGTGTGTGCGCGAGTGAGTGAGTGCGAGTGAGTGAGCGAGAGTGAGTGAACGAGTGTGTGATTGAATGTAAATGTGTGCGTGAGACGGCACGCGATGGTCAGAAAGCAACGTGTAATCTGACATGTTTCTTGTCCACGACACGACAAGATTTTAGGAATCAAAATAGCGCAATCTGACACAGTGACTATCGTAACAGACCAAAAAAATCCTGTAATCTGAACCAGGCGTAAAAGACACTTTTAATTAAAAAAAATCACCCAAGCCTGTTTTTCTGTAGCTCTGTAGTTGAGCAGATAAAGCGGTGCCTGACCTTCGGGCAGTGAGTTGAGGTACACTTTCATGAGGCCCTGCACCTTCTCCAGGTACAGCTGGATCAGGACATTGTGGAACTCGGGCCGCGTCTCTTCCCACATGTAAACGATGTGCTCCAGGTATGGGATGGCCAGCTCCTTGAAGCCCTCCTTCAGGAAGTTCAACACTTTATCCCTGGGTAGAGTCTCCACCTCCGTCAGGTCCTCAGTGAAGATCTGACAGCAGAAAGATCAAACTCAAGCTCTTCAGAATGACCACAGAAGACATACAGACACAACCAGACCAGGATGCCTCACCTTCAGTCCATCCTCAGGACAAATCTTCAGAACCCACGGTGAAAACTCAAGTATGATGCCCAGGTTCTCCACGCCTGTGCAGGAAGACACCAATGCATGTCACGGTTACAAACGAATATTGGTGATCTAGTCAGTCAGAATGGAGGAACGTGACTCGTTACTAACATGCAGAATCTGTGGGCTGTGTTTACACTGTATATTTGAGGGAAAATCTGTGAAATCTGTTTTTTTACATTACAAAATGTGTTAAATAGAGCCGTGAGTAATACAGGTGAAACTGGAAAAATTAGAATACCGTGCAAAAGTTGAAACTAATATATTATATAGACTCATTACATGCAAAGTGAGATATTTCAAGCCTTTATTTGTTATAATTTTGATGATTATGGCTTACAGCTTATGAAAACCCCATATTCAAATTTAGAATATTGTGAAAAGGTTTTCATAAGCTGTAAGCCATAATCATCAAAATTATAACAAATAAAGACTTGAAATATCTTTAATGCTTTAGTCTCACATGTCTATTAATATAGTTTTAATATCATACAAGGCAATTGTTAGGGTTGTTTGATTGTTATTGTTGTGTTTTCTTCATTTTTAATATTTATATATATAGAGATAGAATGTAAAAATAAACCTGTTAAACATTTATTTTTTTATTTTTTGCATTTGGAATATATATACATATATATACCGGTATATATTTTTTACCCCTTAACAGATCTCGTATTAGATTTGATCAAAATGGGCAGGTCTTTTAAAACAACTATTTATATCACTATACGATTTACAACATCAGCTTTTTGCTCATTTTAGAAAACTGTTACAAACTAAAAAGTGAATTTTATCTGAAATGATGTTTTTACGCCATTTTTGTCCGAGAGTTAGTAGATTAACGTTGGCGGAGTGTACTGACGTCTTTCCGCGGTTAAAACAACATTCCTTCTGATGTTCATTCATGTCTATTTGATGCTATAAATGAACTAGAAGGAAGAGATGATCGGTTCACGAGCAGCTTTAACTGATGCTCTACAGCGATCTGTCAGACACATTAAAGAGCCACAAAAATGGTATTTATTATTTAATTTCGTTAAAAAAATTACCAAATTTGAAAGGTGAAACTTTGTTTCATAATAAAAGTAAGCTGGTCTGTCCTGTCGGTCAGCGCGTTGTCAGTGTCCTCTCTGCTCCGCGATGTATTTTTCAGAGCGGAGATTGAATACCGCACCAATTTTGTTATTGGCTGTTATGTGGTGTGGGGCCAAGCTTCTGATTGGGTGGTTATGTGGTGTGGGGCCAAGCTTCTGATTGGGTGGTTATGTGGTGTGGGGCCAAGCTTCTGATTGGGTGGTTATGTGGTGTGGGGCCAGGGTGGGCCAAGCTTCTGATTAGAGCCGGGTCTGCTGTTCACTATATTAAAGTACAGCCAAGTGATGTGCAGTAAATGAGTGTGTTAATCTCACCCAGCCTCTGAAGATACTGTACAGTCCTCTCATGACCCTTCAGAGGAGAGTTGGCTTTAGTGGACTGATCCAGCAGAACCTGCAGAGCTGGACAATCACACTTCTGTAAGTCAGTTCAACTGAATGAGGAGGATGACACACAAGACTGGCAAAAATGGTAATGCACTTTTCAGGTGACTTCTGAACTGTATGTCACAAGAGAGAAAGACTGGTGCTGCAAAATCATATATTGACAATAAATAGCCAACAGACCCACAATTGCAGAATATATAGTGCAATACGAATCATGAACAAATCATTGAGTTTGAGTGATCACTTCCTCAATGAAACCGCTCAGATGACTCACTCTCTTACTAAACCGCAGGTTATGCTTTTTTGAATGCAATGTTAAAAAAAGCTGATTTAAAAGGTTAGTGAAACTTCAATCAAACACATTGAAAATAAAAACAATAGGAAAAAACTGCATGAGAATGACGTTGTCAAACAGAAAGTGTATATTCATGAACAGTGATGTTTCTATAAAGAAGTTTTCTTGGCTGCACTGAGGGTTTATCATCATTATTATAGTGTGGATCTACACGGCCTGGTCCTCATCAGCATCTTCCTGTGAGGCATGACAGCAACAAAACATGATTAGACATGATCTCTATAAACAAGAGCTGATCTGAGCCCTGCAAATGATGTTCAGATGCTTGGGTTTTGCAGAGAGATGAGCAACACATTACACTCCTAATGGAGATTCCTCAGGCTCACATGGACACATGACAGTCTAGATGATGTACGTTTTCAGTAAGCGGGCGCGCACCTTTCTGGTGAAGGCCTTTCTTCTCATAGAGGATGATGAGCTCGCTGTATTTATGAGCTTTCTTCAGCACGTACTCGCTCTCCTCTATGTGACAGTGGTTGTTCTCCAGGCGCAGGAGAGGAGACACCAAGGCTACATTGGTCTAAAAAAACAAAACAAAAACCATGTTGTAAATTCACACAGAATCCATTACAGTGTGTTGAGGTAATCTAGCTTTAACTGTAGTGAGCTGTCTAGCTAGACAAGTATTCATACATTTATACATCAAACTTCTACTGAGACTATTACAGTTATGAGAAACTACTGCAGGGTATTTACAGGAATCATTAAGTTAAATTTAATACCTTTTAAGACCTTTTTTAAGACTCTTTCAAGTTTCCATTCATTTTTAAGACCTCATCGCCACTTCAAGTTTGAACCGTTTACGTCGGCGACACTTTAACTTACATTTACTATATATTGATTGTTAAGATAGATAGCACAACTAAACAGTCTTAGCTTGTGATAATTCCTTATCAATGCAACATAATTCAGAAGTGTGGGAATGAAGTAAAAGAGAATTAATTGACTAATTAATACAATTCTTTGGACAAATATACATAATGAAAAGACCATACACAATTTAAAGGTGCACTGTGTAATTTTTAGCAGCATCTAGTGGTGAGGTTGCGAATTGCACCCAACAGAAGTTACGGTGGCCGACATGAAAAGATGAGGTTTCTTTACAAAGATAAATTAATAAATTAGGTTTACTTAATTATTCAGTAAAATTATATGTTATTGCAAATATTATTGTTACTTGTTCATCATTGTGTCAAGTGTTTTATTCACTGATTTTAGCTTGATTCTTTCTGCGAACAACAACATCGTGACGAAACGCGTTTTGTCTGCTCAGGGCCACTGTAGAAACATGTCGATGTAAGGAGACCCGCGGTGTTTGTAGATAGAAATGCTCATTCTAAGGTAATAAAAACATAACGGTTCATTATGTAAGGTCTTTATACACCACTCAAAACATTTCTGTCAACAGATCCTCCTAAATATTACACAATGCATCTTTAATACCTTGGAAAATGGCATTTAATACTTTTTAAGGGCCTTTATTTACGCTAAATTGATTGATCAACTTTTAAAAATTTTATAAGACCCCACGGACACCCTGTACTGAGAATAATCAAGAACAATGAGTATAGCACAGAAATAACACTGTTTACTGGTGGCATTTTGAAATGAGTTTCTTAACAGTTTGAAGGAAAATATTTTAGAGTTTGTGGCACAATTATCTAAATAATTAATCACACCTTTAGGGATGCACGATATACTGTATAGGTCACCATATTATCGGTATTGGCCGATATATGATAATTTTCAATTTTTTTTCATATGTTAAAAACGATAAATAATGGATTATTTCCTTCAGCTGAGACACTTCAGATGCGCACTGTTCTCCATGATGTTTTTTAATTGCTTGAAATATGTTTGGAAACCCTCCAAAAAAGGGAAATACAGTGAAGTGCAACATGTGCAGAGCAAGTCTGTCATACAGGCTTCATAAAATTATAATGAGAACATAGTTATACTTGTGTGCTTGGGATATGGCTTTTAATGTTGAGACTTTTGTTTTTGTAATCAGGCTCTTAAAATTATTAAAAAATTTGGATTTAGATTTATTGGCCAATATATCGGTATTGGTCAAAATGTTCATATCGGTGCATCCCTACACACATTACAATCTTTCGTGAGCTTATCATTATATTCGCAGTCAACTTTGGTTTACTGTAGTACATGCTGATAAATATTGATTATTGAAGTAAGATTCTGAAAAATCACAAAATTGCTTTAGAAAAGTATTAATAGCAGCAGCCACAAATTATCTTGCAACGTCCAATTTATAAATAATATGGTTTGATATTTTAATGGTCCTAAAAATAGTCTTCATTTTCTATATGCAATATATATAAACAACAGGTCAAAAGTTTGGGGTCTGTAAGATTTCAATTTTTTTTTTTAAAGAAGTCTCCTCTGCTCACATAGGCTGCATTTATTTAATCAGAAATACAGTAAAAACAACAATATTGTGAAATATTATTATAATTTAAAATGGTTAATTAAAAATTTTGTAAAATGTAATTAGGGGCCAAGCACGAAGGTGCGGGCACCTATTGTATCTGTTCCGGTTCTTCTTCTTCTTTTTCTTTTTCTTCCGACTGGGCGTCTATGGCAGCCTATAGAACCGTTTGCGGGAAACTTATTTTGGTTTGACATTCTGATAGAGGACAGTCCCAACAGTAATTGCACCAATTTTGGTGTCTCTAACTCATTCCCTCTAGCGCCACCACCTGTCCAAAGTTTCACTTATATTATGCTAATAACTTTTAAACCGTAAGGCCTATCAACAACATTCTTTTTTCCTCTGATTCCTGAGCTCATGACGATTCGATTGCACCCTATGACGCAATTTTCCGTCACAAAAATATGTCCACCATTTTGAATTGTCCAAAAAAACTACTTTTGCGAACTCGTCCTAGACAGTTTGTCCGATTCTCACCAAAATTGCACCAGATCATCTTCAGGCAGTGCCGACAAAAAGTTATGGAATTCAAGTTGATTCGCTTAACCGTTTTTGATAAACGCACAAACAAATTTTACGTAGTGCTTGCGAAAACAGACGTAAGGCTGTATCTCCACAACGCTTTATTGGATTCAGACCAAATTTGGTACATGTCATCACAAGCATGACCTGAGGTGACAAGCTGCGTTTCGGCACAGCGCCACCTACTGGTCCGGAGATATGAAGAATTTATGTTTTTGCTTATAACTTCTGAACGGTTTGTCCAAAAAAAGTGGTCTCGTTAGATTCAGGGCGTCATGCTGAGTTGACTGATATCCAATTTTTCCATATCGGCCATTTTGGCTTTCGGCCATTTTGATTTATGTGCTAAAATGCTGTATTTTATGAACGCATGAACGTATCGTTACGAAACTCAGTATGGGTCATCAGTACAAGGCCCTAAAGGTACTCAAAAGATTATGAGACAGCGCCAACTTTTAGTCAAAAGTTATAATGAAATTTCCAAAAATGCTAATAACTTTTGAATAAATTTGCCTATAGTAATGACACTGATCTCAATAGATTCCTTGGGTTATGCTGAAAACATAGATACCAATTCTGCCATAGTCAGTCAAACTTCCTGTCCGCCATTTTTATTTTATTTTAAAACCTACTTTTTCAAACTCCTCCTAGACCGAACGTCCAATTTTCACCAAAATCGGATCGTGTCATCTCCAGACCGTGCCGAGTAAAAGTTATGGATTTCGTGTCGATAGACGAAACCGTTTTCGTATACCGCAGTGGCAAAGTTGAGGCATGATGCCAAAATGACTATTCAGGCTTTATATCTGCAATGCCGTCATTTTCACTTCACTCTGACCACATCACATCAGTTTCGTAACTGCACCACCTATTGGTCGAAAGTGATAATCATATTTTTAGTTAATGTATGTGATTTTTCAACCATTTTGCAAAAATTCATCTTTAAATGTCTTCAATTGCTCCTTGCTGCAGTGGGTCTCACACTCCCAGCCACTTTGGCATGTCTTGTCGTCTTGCTTGCGCTTGGCCCCGGTGATTGCTGCTTGCAGCTATATATTTATTCCTGTGATCAAAGCTGAATTTTCAGCAGTCTTCAGTGTCACATGATCCTCCATAATTCCGATTCCTCACTGTCATAGTGAACCGAAAATATTTTTACACTTCTCAAAATGACATGATAGTTCTCTAACGTTATGTTTTGCAGCAAGCATCTGTCAATTGAACTAAAATAAAAAGCACGATTTTGCTTAGTGTCCTTATCAAAAGTCTGCATTTTAATTAAACAAGTATATAGTGTGTTGCGCTACATGTTTCAAAGTGAAGAGCGCACTATGATCACGCAATCATCCTGTGATCTGGTGTTTTCTGCGTCTCAGTTCACAGTCTGTGCATGTGCTGTGAATTTAAAGGACATTTGGGAATGCAACGGGCACCAGTTACACACATCAAATCAGTTTGTGGACAGATGATTACAGCATTTCACTAGATTTGTTACAAGACATTTTTTAAAACCGTTTTCACAGAAACTTGCGTCAGAATACATCATTATGCGACAGGATGTTCACACTACAGATTGTCATGAACACATGAGGCTGTGGATTACAGTTATTAATGTAGTAGATAATGGTCAGCTTCTTGCACAGACCGATCATACGACCTCAATGTATCATCACAGGTATATTTAGCCTGTATGTTTTTTTGACTCTTAAAGTGGCAGTAACAATTGACTTACATCATATACAATCACCAAGGATCACGGTTTCAGCTAAAAATCTTCTTTTTTGTTGTACCGGGGAAAAAAAAGACACCTACACCTTTGATAGCATGAGGACTTAAATTAACAGCAAATGTTCATTTTCGGGGTGATCTATCCCTTTAAGATTAGCGAGATGCAATCACCAGTTGGAATCAACGGGAAGCATAATGCCTGGTTCAGATTACACGATCTTAGCCAGATTTTGGCACGGTCCGTTTGACGTAGGGTGTCGTGAGGATTCGTAAACGAGAACGGGCATCGGGACGAAAGATTCGATCGTTTCATCTCGTATTGTGTGTGTGTGTGTCATAGTGGGCGACAACCTACATCACGTGTGCGATGCTTCACGACATCACGATAAAAAGACTAGCATGTTTAATTTTTTTTAGATCCTCTACAACGGGTTCCGTCAAGAGTGAGTGTGTGTGTGTGTGTGCGCGAGTGAGTGTGTGTGTGTGTGTTTATGTGTGTGTGTGCGTGCGTGAGTGAATGAATGAGTAAGCGAGTGTTTGTGTGTGTCTGTGTGTGCGTGTGCGAGTGAGCGAGAGTGTCTGTGTGCGCGAGTGAGAGTGAGCGAGAGTGTGTGTGTGCGCGAGTGAGTGAGTAAGCGAGAGTATGTGTGCGCAAGTGAGTGAGTAAGCGAGAGTATGTGTGCGCAAGTGAGTGAGTAAGCGAGAGTATGTGTGCGCAAGTGAGTGAATGAGTAAGCGAGAGTGTGTGCGCGAGCGCACGAGTGAGTGAGCGAGCGAGAGTGTGTGTGTGTGTGCGCGAGTGAGTGAGCGAAAATTAGTGAGTGAGAGTGTGTATGTGTGCCCGAGTGAGAGTGAGTGTGTGTGTGTGTGTGTGTGTGTGTGTGTGTGCGCGAGTGAGTGAGCGAAAATGAGTGAGCGAGAGTGTGTGTGTGCGCGAGTGAGCGAAAATGAGTGAGTGAGAGTGAGAGTGTGGGTGTGCGCGAGTGAGTGAGCGAGTGTATGTGTGCCCGAGTGAGTGAGAGTGAGTGTGCGTGAGTGAGTAAGCGAGAGTGAGTAAGCGAGAGTGAGTAAGCGAGAGTGAGTAAGCGAGAGTGAGTAAGCGAGAGTGAGTAAGCGAGTGAGTGTGCGCGAGTGAGTAAGCGAGAGTGAGTGTGCGCGAGTGAGTAAGCGAGAGTGAGTAAGCGAGAGTGAGTAAGCGAGAGTGAGTAAGCGAGAGTGAGTAAGCGAGTGAGTGTGCGCGAGTGAGTGAGAGTGTGGGTGTGCGCGCGCGCGCGCGAGTGAGTGAGTGAGTAATCGAGAGTGTGTGTGTGTGCGCGAGTGAGTGAGAGTGAGTGTGCGCGAGTGAGTAAGCGAAAATGAGTGAGTGAGAGTGTGTGTGTGCGCGAGTGAGTGAGCGAAAATGAGTGAGTGAGAGTGTGGGTGTGCGCGAGTGAGTGAGCGAGTGTATGTGTGCCCGAGTGAGTGAGAGTGAGTGTGCGCGAGTGAGTAAGCGAGAGTGAGTAAGCGAGAGTGAGTAAGCGAGAGTGAGTAAGCGAGAGTGAGTAAGCGAGAGTGATTAAGCGAGAGTGAGTAAGCGAGAGTGAGTAAGCGAGAGTGAGTAAGCGAGAGTGAGTAAGCGAGTGAGTGTGCGCGAGTGAGTGAGAGTGTGGGTGTGCGCGCGCGAGTGAGTGAGTGAGTAATCGAGAGTGTGTGTGTGTGCGCGAGTGAGTGAGTGAGTAATCGAGAGTGTGTGTGCGTGCGAGTGAGGGAGTGAGTAATCGAGAGTGTGTGTGTTTGTGCGCGAGTGAGTGAGTAATCGAGAGTGTGTGTGTGTGTGTCAGGGTTATTATAGTTTTGCATTATTCATTAGTTTTTATTTTTATTTCGTTTTAACTTTGTGTTTTCAAATTCAGTTTAGTTTTAATTAGTTTCTAACGTGGGTTTGCTAGTTTAGTTTAGTTTTTATTTTTTGAAAATGCTTAGTTTTAGTTTAGTTTTTATTAGTTTTAGTATTAGTTTTAGTCTTTGTCTCCGACAGGCTGCAATCGGGAGCCCGACGCGAAGCGGAGGGATCTTGAGCAGCCTGAAAGGGTTGTATTCCCAATAACTAACGACTCGCTATACATTATCCCGCTTATTACATGGCTACCTATCAAATAAATCACTACTTTGAAACAAAATATTGATTTAAAAAGGAGTTTATTGATAGTTTACGATTGTATTGCTTCCGCTAAGCTTCCGCCAAAGAAAATAGTGCGCTCCGTCTACGGTTAGAATCCTGTGAGTCCATATAGCAACGCTCTGTTTTTCATGGCAACGGTCTGTTATACTCCGCAGCAGTCTGTTATCAAGAAATAACAGACCGCATTCTACATTGGAATTCAACCAAGCCATGTAATAAAACAAAATATAAACTTAAAAAGGATGGGACAAATGGGCTGCCAATGTAGATCAGAAGGCCGTTGAAAAAGAAAAGAAATAAAGTATTAAATCCCGAGATGTATCGAATCAAAAGGTACGTCGGTCCATCGGGCATTTGCCCGGAATGCCAGATTACCATTCCAGCCCTGCAGTTTATAACGTTAGTGTTTTGACAACGATAACACAAGTGCATTTTAAGATACCTCAAACTTGCGACTAGTTAACTTTTTAAAGAAGGCCCAATTGCTTCTCATATGAACATTATATTCAGAGAATATAAAATATTTGTATACCACTTTTTATGTGTGTGATTGTGTAAGTGATTGTGTAAAGGTGTTTATGAGATGCCAACCTTTTGCGAACTTGCTTCAACGTCGCGTCGAACACGTTCACATGGAGACGTTCTCTGGAGACTTGAGGAGGGGAGGGGTGTGTGACTGTGTGACTGTGTGTGTGTGTGTGTGTGTCGCGCGCATGCATGCGAGTGACAGAGAGACGGAGGGAGAGCAGGGAAAGGAAACACAGCTGAGCGAATTCTCTGCGTGTTTTTAAATAGCGTGGAAAGACATTGACAAAGACGAAAACTAAGGACATTTACTCTATAATTTTATTTTATTTTAGTTAGTTTTGTCAACCACACATTACAGTTTTATTTAGTTATCGTTTTTTTGTTTTGCCTCGTTTTTATTTTTATTTCAGTTAACGACAATGTTTTTTCCCATCTAGTTTTCGTTTTTTCGTTCGTTTTCGTTAACGATTATAACCCTGGTGTGTGTGTGTGCATGAGTGAGTGAGTGAGTGAACAGGGGGGAGGGGGGGGGGGGGCTTAGAACAGGGCTATTGAGAACAAGCTGAAGGTCTTACATGGAGGTAACACTTGAGCAGGGTGGTATCGATGATCTGAAGGAGTTTCTTGCGGCTCTTGATGGTCGGGGTTCCCTCCATGAGAGGCGAGGTGGTAGAGGGGTCCGAGTCATTCAGCTGCTTCACCAAATGACTGCGTTTCTATCAAAAACACAGAGAGAAAACTGTAAGAATATGAAGAAAGTCTGCAAGGCACTCCCGTATGAACTTCATAAATCTGCATAACTCCTGAACACCTGCGTCAGGTAGTCTATGAGGGCGAGGTGGGCTTTCTCCAGCTCGGCTCCAGACAGTGTGGGCAGAGGGTTTGGGTAGTGGAGCTGTTTGCGGTAGTCGGAGGGGAGGAGGTCTGGATACAGTCCGATCACATGAGTGGGATCTACACAAGAGAAGAGCAAATCCGATTTAATGAGTGATGACGTATTTTTGTGGGATATTTTGCACTTCCGTTGCCGTCGTCCTGAAGTCATTGGGTTTTTGGTTAAATGCCTGAAATTAGGTCTGTGGTGAACACTAGGGCTGGGTATCGATTCAGATGTCCCAATTCGATTCGATTTCGTTCAATTCCGATTCTAAATTCGATTTCGATTCAATGAATATAGATTTAATACAAATCCTATATTTATTTATTTTTTAAACGGTGAACATAAGTTTACAAGTGGTTAATTAATAAAAAGAAATAGAGCCACAAACCTGTATATTAAACTCTTTTTATTTTAGGTACTCTTGGGTACATTAAAATCCACCTTCAAATGCATACAATGAATAGACAGGATTTTGATGCAAGATGAAAAATTTATGCTGAAAATTAGACAGTGGCATGCCTTGATCAATCAGGATCAGGTTATTTTATGTTTAAAGGGGTGGTTGATTGCGATTTCACTTTTTTCATTTTAAATAGTGTGTAATGTTGCTGTTGGTGCATGAACAGTATCTGCAAAGTTGCTGCGCTGAAAGTTCAACGTAAGCAGAGATATAGTCTTTTAAAAATCAGGAAGTTTAATGCCTACAAAAACGACTCGAATGGGACAACAACGAGATACTTCCCGGGTTTTATACGTAGCTAACCCATACATTTACATCAACCCTCCCTCCGCAATAAGCAAAAAAAAGGGGGCGTGGCCATATTTCTGCGGCGTTGTGGAAGAGGAAGAATTATAGTGGAGAGCTGTAGCCATGCCGTCGAAAGTGTGTTATTCTCACCCAGCTGTCATGTCTCCGGTGTTCGGGCTTCCTATGGACGCTGTAGTTCGTCAACAATGGCTAAAATTTCTGTTATTATGTTCCTGAAAATTACAATCGTAGCTCTCTGTGCTGCGCAGTTTACGGAAGACAGCTTCCAGAATCTCCACGAATTCAATGCCGGATTAAACAAGAAACTGTTACTAAAACATGAAGCAGTTCCAACTTTAAAAACTGAGGCAGCCGTTGTTGGGCCACAACCTGTAAGTAAGACTTAATCATTTTAAATGTTTGCATGTATAATTTCAGACGTAAGTTTATCAAGGACGTAAACAAATGCCAGCGCTCGCGTTAGCCACTTAGTTATGCTCGTGTGTCTATGACAAACGCGTACAAACATTTTGAACCTGCAATTTGTAATTATGTACTAATTTTGTAAATGTATTTTCCATGTATACTTTATAAAGTAATTTTTCGATTTGATCAAGAACGTAAACCAATGCCAAAGCTGTTTGTTTATAGTAGCCAGTTAGTTCGATGCTATTTTGTGTGTATAAGTCTAGACAAACGTGTATAAAGTTTAAAAAAATATATGTAATTGAAACAGCAAACTTCAGCTGCGGTATTAGTCATTTATTCTGGTATATTAAATGTTTAATCAGGAGAAAACCGTATCTCAAAAGCTAACAAGTGTCAGCAGTGGCATTTTCAAGTAACAGCGTATCGAAATTGTTATATAATAATAGAATAATAATTTAATAAAAAAAATACCATTCAGAAACGTTTTGTAAGAGCCGTGTTTGGGGAGGTTCTGCTTGACTCTCTTCATTGCCGCTTTCTGGGTCTGATTCTGACTCAAACTGACGGCAGTATTGACATTATTTACATTTGACCGGAGCACATGCAACTTTCGACCGTAAAGGTGATGGGCGTGAAGTTTCCGGAGAACGTGCACTACGCAGTTTAGCCAATTACAACACACCGGCCCAGCTAACCAATCTGAGCCCATGCCTGTGTCTGAGGGAGTGGTTTCATAGAATCAGGAAGTCAACCGGTCGTTCAAATGACAGAGGAGAAAGCGGCTTACAATAAAGGTCAAATTTATGAAAAATAAGGCAAAAAAAAAAAAAAAAAGACGAAGATATGTTATATTGCACCCCATAAACACAATCATGCAAAGAAAAAAAGCAGTAAACCACCCCTTTAAGATAAAACTAACATAAAATCTAACAGCATTATCTGTAACATGGAGACTGCAAGCCTATGAACTCTGTAGGAAAACTAATACTGGCTTTTGGGTGATAGGTATAAATTAATATGGAAAAAAAATATTTTTGGCCTTTGAGAATCGATTTTGAATCGACCACAATTTAAAAATCGATTAATCGAAAAAAAAAAATGTTTTGCCCAGCCCTAGTGAACACAAGCTTTAAAGTATTTTCATGTTTTATTCTATGACATAAAACGCATTAGTAATAACAACCCCTTGTGGTTTTTATAAAGCGTTTACAGTACGTGTCTTGAAAAAGGCGTTTGCTAATAAGTGTCTAAATGGGACTAGAGAGGTTGTCGAGGACGTTAAACATCATCACACCGGACAGGTAAACTCACGAGTCACTTTCACAGCCTCACTGTTTATAATCGCGCTCTCGCAAACTATTCGAACTCTAATTTTAAGACTGAAAGAGTTGTTGAAGCTTAATGGTGGTGACGCTCAAGTCATGTGACCGTGCTGTAGTTCGTTTAAAGCCTACGTTTAGCTTTTTATTTCTAGAGATTGTATTTGGGCTTCAAAACTTCATTTATGAAGATTACCATGATGAATAAAATGTGTGTGAATCATAAACTTTTGTTGGTCATAGAGCAATTATCCAAACGCCAATGAAAAATCCTATTGGGGTTCTGTTGAGGGAAAAAGAGTGATGCAATCTTACAGGTTTACTTACAAAAACTCTATTATTCGTGGATCTTACAGTCCTGGTGCAATGGCACTCTCTAGTGGACCGTACAATGCAACTCAGGCTTAGTCAGCAAGACCACAGATAATGTGAGGGTTATTAGACATGAAAATTAACTTTCCAAAACTTCAATCTGACCAGTTGGTATTTAAACAACAGGGTTTTTTTATTTTTTTATCAGCCAACCAGAAAGTTTCTCTTGAATGGTTGAGTGTGGTCGTGAAGGAAATCAATTACACCATAAATCAATTGATTCTTTTGTCATGTGTGGTGCATCGTCACTGCTGTGTGAACTCAACTCACCGGTGCCTAACTTAGCGAACCCCTGCATGGAGTCGTCAAAGCGCTTCTGACAGAACAGGTTGAAGGCGTACAGGTTCTGAATGTGATGGATCTGTTGTCTCTTGTCTGCATCTAAATCATCCTTCATTTTCTGAGGAAAGATGAGACCAAAACAAGGTCAACACACTGTGCCCTTTTCATACAGTGTTTACTGGATGCTAAAATCAGTTTCTCACCGCTAGCTGAAGCGCCAGTTCAAACTGTTTGTCCGTTAGCAGCTGCCGTATCTGGCTGGCTATGGAGACCGGCACCAGACGCCACACAAAGTGATTGCTGGCGACATAGACAACATTTGATCTGTGAAATCAAAGAGGGGAAAAAAAACAGATTCAAGCTTTTACATTGTTCATTTTTTGTTCCCCTGCTGATGGGGTTATTTCTATGGAAGATTGTTTCCGCCACAGAATAAAACATTTTAAATGATAATTGAGACTTTTTTTTTGCGAGTTTATATCTCGCAATTCTGACAACTTTTCTCAGAATTGTGAGATATTAAGTTCAATTTCAAAAGGAAAAAAATTACAAGACAGAATTACAAGTTTTTATCACACAATTCTGACTTTATAACACAATTCTGCCTTTATAACACACAATTGTGACTTTATAACTTTATATCACGCAATTGTATCACCTAGCTATATTGTTAAGCCTTACAGTTTGTTATGCCTTTTTATCCCTTTAAAAAAAAATCTTTTTATTCTTTCTTGTGTTTGTGAATCTTGTATTATTATAATGTTTCAATTTTTTTGTAAAGCACACTGAATTGCTTTGATGTATGAATTGTGCTATATAAATACATTTTGATTTGATTTGATTTGAATTGTGACTTTATAACACACAATTGTAACTTTATAACACAATTGTGACTAACACACAATTGTGACTTTATATCACGCAATTCTGACTTTATATCACGCAATTCTGACTTTATAACACAATTCTGCCTTTATAACACACAATTGTGACTTTATAACACGCAATTCTGACTTTATAACACACAATTGTGACTTTATAACTTTATATCACGCAATTGTGACTTTATATCACGCAATTGTGACTTTATAACACACAATTGTGACTTTATAACTTTATATCACGCAATTGTGACTTTATAACACACAATGGTGACTTTATAACTTTATATCACGCAATTGTGACTTTATAACACACAATTGTGACTTTATAACACAATTGTGACTTTATATCACACAATTCTGACTTTATAACACACAATTGTGACTTTATAACACACAATAGCGACTTTATATCACGCAATTCTGACTTTATAACACAATTGCGACTTTATATCACGCAATTCTGACTTTATAACACAATTGCGACTTTATATCACGCAATTCTGACTTTATAACACAATTCTGCCTTTATAACACACTATTGTGACTTTATAACACACAATTGCGACTTTATATCACGCAATTCTGACTTTATAACACAATTGCGACTTTATATCACGCAATTCTAACTTTATAACACAATTCTGCCTTTATAACACACAATTCTGCCTTTATATCACGCAATTCTGACTTTATAACACACAATTCTGCCTTTATATCATGCAATTGTGACTTTATAACACACAATTGTGACTTTATAACACAATTCGCCTTTGGCTAAGCCACGCCCTGGAATGTAGATTGACCAATCACAGCGCAGCCAAGAACGAGCTCCCACAGAGGGTCCGACACTTTTTCACGGCGCGCCATTGACTTCAACGCAGGCGGCTCATATTTTTGGTCTCGGCAGGCTATTACGTCGTCGTTTTATCAAAAATATGGTTAAACGTTGTGCCTGGGGCATTTGTAACACAGATACGCGTTTCCCAGAGAGGTTGGAGGAGGGTGTCCGTTTTTTTCCCTTCCCAAAACCGAAGTTAAATACTGACAAGTGTCGTCTTTGGATTAAACTGTGTGGATGTCCTCAGTCAGCGAAACCCCTCAAGATCAACAAGCTCACTTTTGCTCTAAGATACATTTAGCTTTTAACCTTACCGTGAAGTTATACTAGTTAGACAGTTTTATGCTGGTTTAGGTTATGATTTCAGTTCTCTACCCTAATTGTTAATACGCTAGCACACGCTGCTAATAAATACAACTTTATACTTGTGTAGCCCGTTTGCTTTGTAAATAATAACGATTATAGAAGTGAATAGAGACCTACCCAGCTTTGCATGAACAGTGTTTCTCCTGATATTGTTAGTCCCAGCCTCCGTCTCGATTAGGATATGCTGTAGTTCATCTTTTGACTGTGACCGTTATGCTTTTGCCTCTATTTGGATGCCTTGTTGTTGCTTGCGTTTCACCGTATGTCTTGAATATAGCCTTCGAACGCATATTACAGCCCCTTTTGCCTACTTCTATCGGACACTTTATTTGCTGCTTTATAAAAGTTTGATAAAATTTCAGCAGGAAGAGCCGTCACAGCATAAGCCATGTTGATACCAAACCAGAGCCCAGATGAAGTTGTCGGAGGTAGCAACAGTAACTAAGGGGGGCGGGGCTTAGCCAAAGGTGAATTGTGACTAACACACAATTGTGACTTTATAACACACAATTGTGACTTTATATCACACAATTGTGACTTTATAACACACAATTGTGACTTTATAACACACAATTGTGACTTTATAACACACAATTGCGACTTTATATCACGCAATTCTGACTTTATAACACAATTGTGACTTAATATCATGTGATCACATCGATTGAGGTGTTTACATGAAGGATTTTCAGTCTGACTAAACAATTACTTTGATAATAATATAAACTGATTATCTGTGTGCATGTAAAGCAGCTCTTCATCCCCATGTTTTCCTGTAAACTGAGATTGTGTGCAGGGCTCACCCAGCGGAGGTGATGAAGCGCGGTCTCTGCAGTTCTACGCTCTGCACCAGCAGTCTGGGTTCGAGAGTGCGGATCTCCACATACCGTGGCAACACTGCAATGATGTAGGGTGGCTGGTGCTCTAGTGAAAGACAAGAGAAAATAGCCATAAGCAGACTCAGAGATGAAAGAGGAACGGTTTTAAAAATGGAAAAACATGTTCAAAAGAGCTGACAGTAATACATCATCACTGATAGCTTAAAATATCATCAAAATGAGAGCTTAAGCCATGCAAAGAAGTTTCGGTGTGTGGAAATCTGTAGATTTTTCTGCAGGCACAGATTCTGTGGAACTGCTCATAAGCCAATATTAATAATTAAACTCTCACATCGTTTTATTTTCTAAGTATCAGTTCAAATTAATTTAAATGATTTGTTTGTATCATCACTCAAAAAAGATTCTGATTCTCATTAGTCAGTTGCTGCATTCAGGTGTCAAATATATGTCAATAAGGACTTGTTCAGGGCATTGGTGCGTAACTGAAAGTGTTGTTGTTCCGGTAGTGTTTGTTGCTAAGCTGTTCTTCCACATCGTAATGAACGTTTGTCTTCGAGGAAGCTTAAAGTCCGCGTGAACCAGAAGTTGTAAACGACTTTTCTCCAGTGTTGTGACGTATTTCCAAGTGAAAGGGAATATTGAACAGAGGGTTTTACTTCAGCGCTCCTGCTTTCCATCTCTCGCTCATAGCAGACTAACGGTTTGAGAGTAACCGTTTGAGGCGAGTGGTTAAACGTTTTCAACCCAAGCCATCAAACTGACGTCATCAGAAAAGGAACGCCATTCAAGACCGGAAGTCACTTTCCAGAGTTTGATTAAAGATTACTACGGCAAACCATTTTTTTCCTGTGTATTAACTTGCACGGGTTAATTGTTCACCACAAGACTAGTAATATGCGCTAGCAAAGTAAATAGGGTCAATTTTGATTTCATGTCGACTTTAAAGATAATGTACAAGTACCATCAATAAGACAAATAATTATATTTCTTGTAAAACAATAAAATTAGTAGAGTACTACAAAAATAAATTTAAAAAACGGCCAGGTCGGAAAATTGCCAAGATATGAGTAATTTTATAACACAACAACAATATATATCATGATGACATTGTTATTTTTGCTGGAAACAAATTTTTTTGTTTTTGTTTAGGTAGTTAAATTTCACAATTCTTGAAACCAATTTCGATACCACAGAGAAAAAAAACTGATACTAGATTAACTTATGTAAGTAAAAGTTCTCAGGCAACTTTTGAGGGAAAAGTCAAGATTGAATCGGTATTAAAATAAAAACAATGCAGCAAATTACAAACAATAAAAGAAATGCCTTTCATTTGCATAAACTAAAGCAGTTTACAAACTAAGCATTTGCACGCACCCTATATGCATTTAGAACAATCCTTAATGCAAATGTGTAAGTGAGCACGTTTACATGCACACGGTACGCTAATAACGCACAAAAATCAGTTTATTGAAGAAAAAAACCCTGTTGTTGGGGTTTACATGTACAGTAAACCGATAAACTGATGACGGAAGTAAAACCGCGTTTACAATACTTTATTAATAAATCAGGTAATGATTTATCTTCACATATCTGCATATTTCAGTTGTTATGTCGGTTGTAATGTTGAATAAAGCGTTAAAAACCAAAGAGTAAGCGGGAATCTTACGGCTCATATATTCTCCTCTCGTGCAGTTACAGACGCAACACTGAACCACTGATAGAGTATAATCAAGAAGTGAGTTTGCAATATATTCCTCCTCCCCTACACACTTCAGTAAGCCGACAGAAAGCAGGTTCATGCGTTTACATGCTGGGTGAAATCGGCATCAATAATCTAGCTGTGATGTTCGGTTTATGTCTATTGGTTATGATACTCAGTGTGAGATATCCTATTATTTTCTTTTCAGTTGTTAAAAAAATATTTAATGATGTTTAATTATTTGTTTATTATTGTTACAATTAACAAACAGTTCCTCAAGTGACAGAAATTACATTGTTGCGCATGTTTTGCTTCCAGTTTGTTTTATTATGCTATGACCACTCTGTGAGTTTCACGTCTTTGTAAATGAAAGTTGAATGCGTTTTAGGAAGGATTATTCCTGTGCACCTATGCAGCCATTGTGGAGGTGGGGGGGAAAGCGAAAGAAAACGAAAATTCTCGGGACAGCAGCATCTGTCCGAATTTTAAACTTAACCGTTCTATTTAATCAGAAACGATCTGAAAACAGGGCTTTAAAGGGGTCATGACATGAGAAACCAAATTTGCCTTGATCTTTTGGTATATAAGAGGTCTTTGTACCATTAAAACGTCCTGACGTTCTCCCCATTATAAACGAATAATTTATTTAATCAAGCTCTAAATACAGCTCGTTCTGGATCCATGGTAAGAAGTGACGTCACGGTACGAAGTGACGTACCAGCGTTTGCATATAGACCGCCTCCAGCAGAAGACAACTACGCTTTCAGCGCAAGACAACTACGCTCATTTCGTATCATTGTCGCGCCCGCGCCCACGCGCCGCGCGCCTCACAAGTGTTCAGTCGACGGACAGCGAGTGTGGGTCTGTGTACAGGGAAATTACGATGCCACGCAGATGTGCTGTTCCTGGCTGTGGACAAACAACATCTTTGAATACGCTGCGAAAGATCCAGACGACAGGGAAAAATGGATGCACTTTATTTGTCTGAGTCACGGCAGTGGTAGAGAACAAATCCCAAAATGATGCTGGCTTTGCCAAAAAACTGTTGCTCAAGGATAAGTCCGTGCCGACTATTCTGGGCTCAACAACGACGACGCAAACTGTAAGTAATGTATTTAAAACTTTAAACTGCTTTTTAAATACGCCGAATCCGCAAGTGTTCTGGCTGGGGGCGTTAACAATTGATGCATAGGCACTAACGTTAGCCAATCATAACAGTGGCCGTTAGCACTGAACTCTTAAAGGGGAAACACCCCCAAAACAGACTGTTTGAATCTGAGGATGAGAAACAGGGTGGGAAAAGGTCATAAATCACTACATTTTAAAAGTTTTTTGTAAAAAAAAACTATAGTAATACTATAATTGCACCTAAGGGAACATCATAACAAAATAAAAAAAACCATGTCATGACCCCTTTAAGTGTAAAATACCGAACTTGTCCTTTAAGACTGACATCATACCCATTGCAACAGGAATGTCCGTCCAGTTAAGGGCACATTTCTGAGTGCAGACGCCTTCTTCGTTTAAAACAACCGTGAGGTCATCCTGACCCACTGCCACCTTCCCATCAGCCAATGGGGCCACCAACGGTTCCAGCTGTTTCCCAGTGGGGAACAGTTCCTTGACTGAGCCACGTCCATCCATCTAAAGAGAAAAGTCATATGATTGACCCAAAAAACAACAACAACAACCTAATGTGAGTGAATATCTGTAATATAAGATATATTAAGAGCTTAATATATCACGTATATATTGATATACATAAATGTTATATTGACCAATCTAGTCTATATTCACTATATATCAGCTATATATCATGGATCATAGACCATTCACTATACATCTGACTGGTTTTATTAGTTTAAGAGGAAACAAAGTGTGCTTAAAAGGTACCGTGCTGATGTTGACACAAGTAAGGAAAAGCTAAATATTGGTTTTCTGAGTTAATTTACCAAAGGGGCCATCATGGAGAGTTGACTAAATTGATCTAAGAGTTGACTAAATGTTGACTAGGAGACGATGGGCCCTATCTTGCATCCAGCGCAATTGACTTTGAACACCGACGTATCATTCCTATTTTGCACCC
The DNA here is from genome assembly GCF_949152265.1 of Phoxinus phoxinus. Taxonomy (NCBI): domain Eukaryota; kingdom Metazoa; phylum Chordata; class Actinopteri; order Cypriniformes; family Leuciscidae; genus Phoxinus; species Phoxinus phoxinus. The sequence continues at coordinate 5,380,356 of NC_136888.1, forward strand.
GCGCACAGCGGACTTTTCCCTCCACAGACGCACGTCGGTAAATTAGGGAATGAACTTGCGCTCGCGGGGGAGGTTCAGCACAAAGAGGAGGCGTGTTACAGCGCAAAACTTCCCTGGTGCTATTTTCCAGTTTTAGAAAACAATTCCGCCACTGACCAGGAAAAAAACAGTCAAAAGACAGTGGCGCGTTGCGCGTTAGTCATATGGTATTTTAAGGGTGCGTGCTTGGCCATAATGTAGCGTGTTAACACGCATCCACTTTGATTCTCTAATAATTATAAACAGACGCAGCAGTTTTCATTTGTGCAAATCCTACATTATTACAAGGAAAAATATTAACACACGAGGGAAATCATTGTTGTGTCCGTGAAGATGTGAAAAAGATCTATCTAGATAAAATCTAGATTTGGCTACACATTTACCCAAATTATACGCCTGTTTAACCGAAGCTAATTTGTGTGTGTTTCTCCCATCATCCCCAATGTCACTTCTCTGTGTTTTACGGCCCTGACGAGAACGTCTGTCTCCTCGGCTGTGAACCGCTCCTGCCGTGCGCTGGCAAATCCGCCGTTATAATAGCGATCCGCCATGGAACAAGCGCGCCTGCTCTTAAAGGGAATGTGAGAGGACGCTCTGATTGGTTTATTTCACGTTACGCCCAAACCACACCTATGAATAATGAAGCTACTTCAGACCAACCCCTTTTAGATTTGCGCCGGGCGCAAGAGGCATTTATCCCGCCGGGAAAATAGCAAGAGTGCCGGGATCCGCCCACAAAGTTACTTGTGTTTTGCACTTTGACACTTGCGTTTCAGATCGTTAAAATAGGGCCCTAAGAGTTGACTAAATGTTGACTAGGAGACTAAGAGTTGACTAAATGTTGACTAGGAGACTAAGAGTTGACTAAATGATCACTTGCCCTATTGGTCCACTGTTGTATTGTTGCTGGCTAACATACTGAAGATGAACTTCTGGCAAAATTGCCAAAGAAACTAAATATAAGCAGAGCTGATTTATTTTTCCCCCTTACCCGGATCAGATAGTAGTCTCGTTTGAATCCCACACATATTGAGTTCTCACACCAAGCCATGGACTTGGGAATGTCTGGAGCAGCAAAATCTCCCTGCAGGAGTGACCAAACAAGAGTTAGCCTACAGTTATGCTTCATCAAATATGTCGTTTGTGTGTTTCCAAGCCTCAAGCAACCTGTAATTCAAGGAATTCTCTGTCCTTCCAGTAATACAGCTGAATCTTCCTCTTCACTGCAACACACATGCGCAGTTTGGCCTCACCTGAGCTGGACTTCTGGAGAGAGAGGGAGAGAGGGAGGGAGAGAGAGAGAGAGAGAGAGAGAGAGAGAGAGAGAGAGAGAGAGAGAGGGGGAAAGGGAGAGGGAGAGAGAGAGAGAGAGAGAGAGAGAGAGAGAGAGAGAGAGAGAGAGAGGGGGAAAGGGAGAGGGAGAGAGAGAGAGAGAGAGAGAGGGGGAAAGGGAGAGGGAGAGAGAGAGAGAGAGACAGAGAGAGAGAGAGAGAGAGAGAGAGAGGGGGAAAGGGAGAGGGAGAGAGAGAGAGAGGGAGAGAGAGAGAGAGGGGGAGAGAGAGAGAGAGAGAGAGAGAGAGAGAGAGAGAGAGAGAGAGAAGAAAGAAAGAAAGAAAGAAAGAAAGAAAGAAAGAAAGAAAGAAAGAAAGAAAGAAAGAAAGAAAGAAAGAAAGAAAGAAAGAAAGAAAGAAAGAAAGAAAGAAAGAAAGAAATCAACATGAAAGAAAGAAATCAACATCAAAGACAGACATCAAATGCAATTCAAAAAGGGGGACCTGGAAGTCACATTATTAACAGCATTGACTAAAAGTGGTCCCAAAAGTATTCAGAGTATTTGCAGGGTTTTAAAAACTTTTTTTAAGACCTGCACAAATATAATTATTCCCATTTGAGCAGGTCATTGTCTGTCTACGGTAACTAAACCACAGGATGACTGTAAAAAAACACAACATTACCGTTCAAATTTGGGATGCATGTATAGGATTTTTTTTTGCCTGATACCTATTTTAACAACCGATAAATAATATCAGTTGTTATTTATTTTATCACTTGCTCACTTATTTGACCTTTTTGTCATTAAAATAGATTACTGTTTTGATCCTGTTTTAAATGAGCAAAGTTCAAAAACACATGTATTATGGTTATTGCTGCATCATCAAATCCTTTTTATTGAACATGGATTGGATCCATTTAACCTTGCACACATCCATTTGACATTATACAACTATAAACAACGTTTGTTATATCAGCATTTTTCATGCAATCACATTATGCCAGGCCTGCGCAATATATATCGAAATTATGCACCCCTGCTCACACGCCCCATTTCCTCGGTTAAAATCGCAATTTTCTCACGATTTAAAAATAGTTGGGAAACATTTGGGATCTTGTAAGTAATCAACTTAGCAAAATATATAACACTGGCCTTGTGATTTTGGGATATTTTAATGCAAAAATCGTACATATTGCACCTTTAATACCAACATCAACATTTCAGAAACACACGTCGGGACCACTGTGTGCATGAAAACATCAGCAGGCCAGAGGACTTCTTTAACCTACCTGCAGGTCACAGGCAAACAGTGTGGCTCCTCTCGCTTTGGACAACACAGTAATCTGCTGGAACGTCAGCAAGTCATGAACGTGGATGTTATTTTCTGAAACAAAAGAGGGCAACGGCACTGCTGACACCAAAACTACACAGTTCCATAATATGCACTACACCACATACCATTTTAGTCTATGAACCAAGTTTACATGTTGAACCCAAGTATGCAAGCAACTAGGGCTGCGCAATATATCAAATTTATCAAAATATCGCAAATGTATATATCGCAATATGCATTTCGCAACAGCTTGCAATAAATGGGGTCATGAACAAAAGACAAAGTTGTTTTAGCTTTAATAAGTATCAGGATATATTTAATTCATACAGTGAAAACTAAGCAATGTTTTATTTTTATATTTTATGATTCAGTATCTTTTATTAAATAAACCTAATATAGGATAACCTGAAGCCCTGTGGTTTACACTGATGTTAAATAACACTTCTTATGCTACAGTAAAACGCTGATGTTCACTTGTCATAAAAAGAATGTGAAACACATGTAGGTTATATCATTTTAGATATATTTTAAAGATAATTTAAGTTTATTTTACACACTTTAAGCATTATCGTATCGCATATCGAATATCGCATTATTTAATGAGTTATCGCATATCGCATTTTTCTTCAATATCGCACAGCCCTAGCAACAAAGAAAGTACATATGACTATGACACACAGACTTTACAATTCTGTGGGCGGAAAATACTCACCCAAAAGACTAACCAAAATCTTGTACTGCGAAACCACAAAGAGCTGAAAGAGGATTATAGAAAGAGGAATTGACAGATTATGAGAGATAACCAGAAGTAAATTCATTTCTGTAGACATAGTTCACCACTGTCAATTTGTCATTATTTTCTCATCCTCATGCAGAAAACTTTTCTATTTTAAACAAAGATAATTTTTTTAAGAACTTTCATGCATTATAAAAATCACGGTTTAAAGTGACAACAGATGTCGAACTCCACAAAGGACCAAAGAACACAATAAAAATGGCCCATGATGAGACTTGTGGACCATGTTCTACATCTTTTGAAGTCATACGATAGCTTAGTGTGAGAAGCAGACCACCAATGAAGTGCTATTCGTCGATAACATAATGGAACAACATAACGGTGCGTAAATAATGACAACATTTATGTTCATTTATGCTCTATCGGTTCATACCTGCTGGATCTTCTTTGAGAAGTTCTTATTGGATTTCTCTAATGTAACTTCAAACCGGTTTGTACCTGTAATGAAATATATTATCAATTAAACTAAAAGTAAATCCAACAAATAATCAATGCAGAATATATTCTGCAAACAAAAACTACGCACCTGCATCTTTCTTGATCATGTACTGAAGGAGATGACCCGGTTTGGTCCCGACAAGGAGCCAGTCATCTGCAATCACAGTATCATTATCATTATAAAGATTTGCAAATGAGTTCATGGAAATAATTCTGTAGTACAATCCAGAATTAAGGAATTAATACAGTCCATCTCAAGTGGTCTAAAAATGGTAAAGTTTCCTTGACATCAAATGCGTGTTTAGATCTTCTATAGGGTTAAGGTCAGGCGAGTTTGCTGGCCAATTAAGAACAGGGATACCATGGTCCTTAAACCAGGTACTGGTAGCTTTGGCATTGTGTGCAGGAGCAAGTCCTGTTGGAAAATGAAATCTGCATCTCCATAAAGTTGGTCAGCAGCAGGAAGCATGAAGTGCTCTAAAACTGGTAGACGGCTGCGTTGACCTTGGACCTCAGAAAACACAGTGGACCAACAACCATCACTGACTGCGGAAACTTTACACTGGACTTCAAGCAACGTGGATTGTGTGCCTCTCCTCTCTTCCTCCAGACTCTGGGACCGCGATTTCCAAATGAGATGCAAAATTCGCTCTCATCAGAAAAGAGGACTTTGGTCCACTGTGCTTTATTAAATCCAGAGTCAACACAGCCGTCTACCAGGACATTTCCAGAGCACTTCATGCTTCCTTCATTTTCCAGCAGGATTTGCACCTGCCCACACTGCCAAAAGAACGAAAACCTGGTTCAATGACCATTGTATTACTGTGTAATTACTGTGTGATTTCATGTAATATTCTAATTTTCTGGGATTTTGATTTCGTGGGTTTCATAAGCTGTAATCATCAAAATTATAACAAATAAAGGCTTGAAATATCTCACTTTGCATGTAATGAGTCTATATAATATATTAGTTTCACCTGTTAAATTGAGTTCTTGAAATAAATCAACTTTTTGATGATATTCTAATTATATGACCAGCACCTGTATAGTTTTCCTCCCATAGAGCCTATTATTACGAAAAAGCTTAACGTCAATCTCAATCTTAAAAAAACTCAGTAGCCAATTCACCTTATTGAACATCCAACGCGTGGTCAACGCGCGCACGTTAAGCGTTTTATAAAAGTTTTCTATGGGTGTTCATAATCTGATTTAATCTGTTTGCCTCTATAAAGTATGCTTTAAATCTCGCGATTAATCGAATCCAAAATAAAAGTTTGTGTTTACATAATATATGTGTGTGTATTGTGTATAATTATTTTGTATATATAAATACACACATCCATGTATATATTTGAGAAATATTTGCATTTATATACTGCATATATATTTTTATATGATTTATATTAAATATAAATAGAACTATTTTATATATAAATAACAAATGTTTCATAAATATATACATGCATGTGTGTGAGTATTTATATATACAAAATAATTATACACAATACACACACATATATTATATAAACACAAACTTTTATTTTGGATTCGATTAATCGCAGCAGGGGTTCAATCTTCAGCTGGCTGGCAGGAGCCGCCACTGGCATGTCATGTGATGTTTTAGACAATTTTATCCCAATTAAACCAGTCAAATGGCCGTGATCAACTGGTTGCTTACCGACGCTTTCCAGTCTCAATCAAGTCAGCCGCGGCTGGTATCACGGCCATTTGACTGGTTTAATTGGGATAAAATTGTCTAAAATATCACTCATACCTAAAGAATAGATGCATGAGATTACGTTCATAAAAAGAAAACAATGTTTTTCCTTACAGCAAGAGTATCAGGCAACGCGTTATACACGCAGTTCAGCAGCGGCTGACTGGATTGAGCGTCCAGCAATGCGTCGGTAAGCAACCAGTCTGATCACGGCCATTTGACTGGTTTATTTGGGATACAATTCTTTAAAACGCCAATTATGCAAAAGAGCATAATCATATCAACAGATGCATGATAAATGAGCTAGAGAGGGAAGAACACAAGACAAAAACTGCCAAAAATCAATGGTTTCTGAAACTGGCTAGAGTCAGACAACTAGGCAGCCGCTGACAGGTCACGTGACAGATTGAACCCCGACTCATTCATCGTTTACAGCCCTACTTTATTAATAAGGTAGGCCTATATTGTGTACTAAATTTGGTGCTTCAATATCACTCACATTAAGCGTCTTAAATGGGAAAGAACGCTTGATTACGCTGCCGTTGTCTGTTTGACCAGAATACTGCCATCTAGTGGTAGCAGGTTTTCTCAGACAGCTGTGTGTGGATCGTGCCAGGCGAAACCGGCGAAATGAAAGTCTCAAAATCCAAATGAATCAAATAGGATCGACTCAGAAACAAGTCAATGAATGCACGCGTGTCACCTCATCCACAAATCCACATCTTACTAGTTGCATGCAAAAATTCTGGCCTACATTAATACAAAATTGAGGTTTTGTATTAACAACTATGTCTCTATTTGTACAAAATGCTGCACATTCTTGTGATTCTGGATTTTGCACACACAAGTTGTATTGTATTAGTTTAAATGTAGCGACGCACATTTGTGAATTTGTCAAATAGATTTTGTTGTGCACACATTAATAATCAGCACCAGGCCTATTCATTTGTATTTGTTTGTGTGTGGGTTGTGAAATGCTTAAAAACAGCAAAAAGAAAGTCTCAAAATCCAAATGAATCAAATGAGATCGACTCAGAAAAGAGATTAATGAATGCACGCGTGTCACCTGATCCACACATGCGCATCTTCTTTGTTGCATGCGCAAATTATGATACACTAATACAAAAAGCAAACATTTCTATTCACAAAAATGTCTCTATTCATTCAATTTTTAATTTTGCACAAGCAAGTTGAAAGGCATGGATAAAACATATTTGCAACACGTATCAAGTTCATTGATAATTGTGCTTGCACGAGTTAATCATTTTGACACTATTTTCATCCCATATATTGATAGCATTAGGGTTGGATCTAAACTCTGCAGGACAGTGGCCCTCCAGGACCGGAGTTACCTATCCCTGGTGTACTGTGTATTATTATTTTGTATATATAAATACACACATGCATGTATTTAGTCAGTAAATTTGTTATCCATTATACTCCACATGTGAGTTAAAAGTGTACAAGGAAATGGGAATGAGAAAAAAAGGGAAGCATAACTCGCTTTTGATAAAGACGTCTGCTAAATGACTAAATGTAAACTCACCCCAGGCCGCCAGACAGTCTATCTGGAGGGGTAATTTCTCCAGAATAGGAACCGGTTCATATGCGTCATGCATACTGGAGCTCTTATGAACTTAACCGAAAATGGTAAAACAAAAATTAAAAAGCCCGAGCACTGTAGAATCTGATGGCAGCTGACAGGACAATAGTAAACAATCCACTACTACTACTACACAGCAGTCATAGATCGTTAACCTATTTGTTAACCATCTCGCTTCTTGTCATATGTCCCACTCCATCCTTCTTGAGTCCTGTGTCGGTCCAATATCTAAAAATAACACTGAAACTCCTTTGTTTCTGTTGTGTTGTTGTTAATGGGTCATGAGCATATTGCTAGTTAGCTTCCATATTTGCCCTTTAAACTCGCTAAAACACAGATCCTCGAATTACAAATGTGTTTCATCCCATTGTTCTGCGAGACGCGGTGGTTTATTCCCGTTTCAACCGTTTAATTGTCCATTAATCTGAGTTTATATCTGACAGGCTTCAGTGTTTGACAGCTAGCGACGAGCCTACTGTGTGCTGATGCTGCGGGAACTTCCTGGAACTGTGACGAGCACGTGACTGTGAGAGCTCGTGAGAGTTATATTAAAAACATCACACATGAAGCGCGTGCACTCTGCTGCCACAGATGATCGGCATTCCACACATAAATCCCTTACACAATTGAATTATATTGTGTATTGCCTGGAATTAATTGTAATGTAATGATGCTTATGTATGAATATATTGATCTATGTTAAAATATATAAAAATATTATATTTTTTATTAATATTATATTTTTTCAGTTTCAGGACAATTTTGGCGTTCACGAGTCAGTGTGTTTGTAACGAACATGTGATTCTCAAACTATCCTGTTCTCAGCAGCTTGCATATAGGCCTACAGTATAGGCCTAGTCAAAAATGTATAGATGCATCAAAATATGCATCACATGAAAAGTAAACTTTAATCAAAATAACTGTTTACTGGTGCAAGGGCGGGACAACATGCTCTTACATTAATGTGAAAAAATGGACTAAAGCTAAGCCAAGCTTTGGACACTTTATAAAAGAGATTAAACAATATGGTAATAGCTACATTAGATAAAATTAAGAACAAAAAAGCAAGAAAGATGAAGCTTTTTGTTACTTTAAATTATTGTAATTTTACCCCTGGCATGATCTTTTTTCTTTTTTTAGTGATATTTTCTACTTGTTGTGAGGTGTATTATCATGTACAAATCTTTGTATATTTTCAGTATAGCAAAAAAAACAAAAAAAAAACTGCTCTTAGGCTACATGAGATCAATAGCCATGGACAACCCTTTTTTTTCCTTGCCATTTTTGGTGATTCTTATATATATATTGTTCATTATGATAATCTTCACAAATGAACACAAGTTTTATTAATGCAATTTGAAGCCTAAATACAATCAACAGTAAAAAAGATAAGCAAACTACACTACGGTCACATGATTTCACACTGACAGGTCTTTCAATCTTTATTTATTTTTTTCCCTGAAATTTAGGATAGTTTGCAAGAGTGTGATTAAGGCTGTGAAAGCGGCTATAGTGAGAAGATGAGTTTACTGATTTGTTGTGATGATATTTAATGTCCCCGGCAGTCCCCTTTAAACACTTGTTAGCACAGTTTCAAGACATGTAAGCTTAAAAAGTTGGTCTAACTGATGTATTTTATGTTGTAGAATAAAACATGAAAAATAACTTAAACTTGTGTTCACCACAGACCTTATTTCAGGCATTGAACCAAAAACCTATTTAAAAACAAACTAATTTTGGGGTTTAGGCCAACAAAAATATGTTATCCCTGTAGCACTCTATTGTAATTGTAATTATTGTAATTGTTCATTACTCAAAGCTTTTCAACACTGTGTACATTATGGCCATCTGGTGGTCAAAAAGAGGAATAGGACTATACTGCACCAAACTCTTACTTTCTTAAAGCGTATTTTTGTCTTAATTTCAAGTTAAAATAGCTAACAGTAGAAAACAAGTCAAGTCACCTTTATTTATATAGGCCTAATGCAACAATACAGATTGTTTCAAAGAATCTTTGCAGTGATAACAGCAAAATATACAGTAGATTAAATGATGCAAACTGAATTCAGCTCTGCTGTAAAGCAGCTCTAAAAAGATAATAGTAAACAGTCATTATTATTCGGTTGAAAACAGTCCAGTGTTGATTTTGGTACAATAACTGTGTAAACATCCTCAATTATATAAGTTAAATTCCGCTATGAAGCAACTCCGCAGAAAACAGAGTTTTCATCAGCTTAGTTCAGGTCTCATCCAATAGTGTCAGTGCAGTCAAATCAGTAATATTGTCTGTGTGGAGGACCTGTCTGGTTCTTGTGGTCTTTGTTGAGGATCAGTGCCGATGGCTGTCGTGTCGATGAGGCCTTCAGAGGGGAGAGTCTATCGACACAATCTCTGCTGACACGCTGCGTTGTGGTCATGTCTAGGCGCAGGTCCACATCTGAACTGGATACGGCCCGGATCCGGCTGACTACATCATGCGTTGTGGTCGTGTCTAGGCGCACTACGGCCCGGATCCGGCTGACTACATTATGCATTGTGGTCGTGTCTAGGCGCAGGTCCACATCTGATCTGGATCCGGCCCGGATCCGGCTGACTACATCATGCATTGTGGTCGTGTCTAGGCGCAGGTCCACATCTGAACGGGATACGGCCCGGATCCGGCTGACTACATCATGCGTTGTGGTCGTGTCTAGGCGCACTACGGCCCGGATCCGGCTGACTACATCATGCGTTGTGGTCGTGTCTAGGCGCACTACGGCCCGGATCCGGCTGACTACATCATGCGTTGTGGTCGTGTCTAGGCGAACTTGCACCATACTTAACATCATGCGCTTAGATCGTTAAAATAGAGCCCATGGTGTTATAGGAAATGTTCCTGGTTCTGGTCGACCTAATTTATGCAGCCTATTAATCCTTTAATGGATGTGACTTATATATATGTGATAATGTGTTATATGTAGCTATTCCAGGTTAAAGAGATGTGTTTTTAGTCTAGATTTGAACTGACAGAGTGTGTCTGCTTCCGGAACAATGCTAGGAAAACTATTCCAAAGTTTAGGTGCTAAATAGGAAAAGGATCTACTGTCTGCAGTCGATTTTGATATTCAAGGTATTATCAACTGGCCGGAATTTTGAGATCGCAATAGACGTGAAGGACTATAATGTGTTATGAGCTCTCTCAGGTACTGAGGAGCTAAACCATTAAGTGCTTTGAAAGTAATTAGCAATATTTTACAATGTATGCAATGTTTCATAGGGAGCCATACTGTATGTATCCTAATAACAATGATGAATGAATAATATTAAGAAGAGGATCTATGACTTATGGAAGCATCTCTTTCAGCTTAGTTGGTAAAGGGTCTAACGTAGTGTACATGTTGTTGATTTTGATGATTTTGAAGGTTAGACAATTCTTCTTCTTCTATAGCAAATAATGAATTACATTTTTTCTTCAGGGGCTCTATAGCACAACGTCTTATGCGATACTGTAGACGGTTGCATGGTTATAATTTTCTCCCTAGTATTATCATCAATCTTGCAAGTATAGAAGTTGATAAAATCATTACACTATTATTTATCGTTCATTTAATCACCGTATCAAATAATTTCCTAGAGTTGTGTTTGTTCTCTTCTAAGAGAGTCGAAAAGTAAGAAGATCTAGCAGTTTCTGTATGCAGTAACACTGTCCTTCCATGAAATGCGAAATACCTCTAGTTTTGTTTTCCAGCTGCACTCCATTTTTCAGGCGATAACGATTTAGATTTAAAGCTAGTCAAGTTTAATTAAAACTTATTTTTGTGAAGGCCTGTAAGACTTTTCAAACCTTTTTTTACTTTCTTTGTCAAATGAACATTAAAGGTACACACTTTTCTTTACATAATTACTGTAAAATGGACAAAAGTGTTTAGTGGTAATTTATGTGATACTGCGAAGCAACAGGATAGTTGCTGCTCTCAGCTGAACTTCTACATTTGTTCAGAGCTCATGTCTTGTCACAGCAGTTCCTGGACTGCGTGTGGGTGGAGTAACAGGCCCGATCGTTCTCTGATGTGAGAATCGGAGGGCTCAGCTGTCACTTCTGAGAGCCTAAAGTCACTCTCACACCCTAATGGCTACAACTGAGTAAGCGGAGAGGTTATATATAGCTCCGCAGCGAGGAGCTGCACACAATCACTGATAGAGGAAGCATGTGCACCTCTTGTCCCTGGAAGAGAATAACAGCTTCATTGTTTGTGACTCATTGATTTTACAGCCCTCTTAATGACTTGCTTTCAGTCATGCCTTCTTTCACTTGTTGCCTCATGGTTTGCAGCACCTGATTCTCAGTTTAGCACAATCTTACAGGGGAAAGATCTTTGGATAATGGGTTTCACTTTTAGAAGATTCGTCTAACCTGGAGAACACACTGTAGGAATGTACTTTTGGTTTGGGACTATCGTGGGTAAGTGTTTCATTCATGTTTCATTCAGAGAGCAGTGTGTTCTTGGTCTATGGGATCGCACCAATTTCTATCCACCACTTTATTAATAATTTACTAAAGATTGCCACATGAGAGTGGCATATTGTGCAGTGTAGACTTTCACTCATTTCAGGAAAATGCAACATTTGCACGCTATATATCATGTGACTGCATGGAAGAATCAGATTTCCAGTTTAAATAGTTTAGGCATAAATTAACATCTTGTGCACATTTGAAAAGTATGTCATGCATCTTTTTATGATATATATAGCCTATTATATTATTAACCAAAAATATGAAAATAATTTATTATAAAAACCAGATAATACTTAATCAATATATTTTCTTAAATATACACAAAAGCCAAAATGTTACTTAAAGGGATAGTTCGCCTAAAAATTTAAATTCAGTCATCACTTCAAGTTGTTCCAAACCTGTATGAGTTTCTTTCTTCTGTTTAACACAAACCTATATATTTTAACCCTTTAACTGTCACCCCCCGTTTTGAGAATGGACATTAAAATGCACTATTCAAACTTAAATGGTTGTAATTCAAGAATGCTTTGGAATATAGACCTAAGTTTGGTCTTGTTTTAAAGAAAACACTCAGCAGATTATTGCTGAAGTAAAAGCACTTCATTAAAGTATGAAAAAGTTATGGAAGTTTAAATGTACAGTAAATCAAATATACTGTACTTAATATTTTTTTCTTTTATATAAAATAGATATTTTACAAAATATTTTTTTATTATAAAACCACTATAAAATCAAAGCCATATATCTAACCAAGTTGTGTTCCAAATTTGAAGTTGATATCACAAAAATTGAAGTCCCATGAGATTTTGTTTAGGCGTAATACCAAAAAAAGCCACCGGGTGACATACTTTCCATTGAATTTAATTGTATGCATTCTGCTGTAACAAATTAATACATTTCTGTCCAAATATCACTTCTGTCACAAAATATGGAACCTTGAGACTCAGACCTTACTGACAATATGTGTTTTGTCAAGATTAGAAAAGGTTTTGATCATACATTATTAAACATGATGATGCCCAAAAGGGGAGGAGCCAGATAAAATAATTTAGAGTACCGTTTCTATGGTAACGCAACGTCCAATTTCAAAACAATTTTCACAGGATGAATTCTGACATCGTAAGCTTTCAAATGATACCTCATTTATGATAACTATACTAAAATATGTGATGTAATAAAAAAAGGCGATAAAAAAGATAATATTATATTTTAGAGGATAATATATATATTATACTTTTTAGAGGATAATATTATTTAATAATTTCTTATTGACAAATACTAGATTATATGTTTTATTATGAACTTTTAGCATGAAAACCAAAGTTTCAATTATTAAAAGTGTGCGTCTACTTTTTTGTGACAAAGGTCGATTTTTTGAGGTGCACTCTTGTCATAAATTCATCTATTACTGTACCTACATAATTTGTAACAAAAAAAAACAGTGCTAAAATATCTATTTAGGAGTCTTAGACCTTTCCAACGATATATAGTTTGTCATGATTAGGATTTAATTGTAATATAGTGAAGTAAACGTAGAATATTGGTAATCAAACAGTTGATGGTAGCCATTGATTTCCATAGTTGGAAAAAAATATGAATGAAGTCAATGGGTGCCATCACCATCTGGTTAACAACATTGTTCAAAATATTTAATTTTGTGTTCAACAGAAGAAAGAAACGCATACAGGTTTGGAACAACATGAGGGTGAATAAATGATGACGACATTTTTATTTTTGGGTGATTTTTGTCAATAATATGTTGTTGGCTTTTTACAATTTATATTTTAACTTAAAAAAAATGACTTTGGGTGACAGCATTAAAAAAAGGGCTCAGCAATTCTCAACAGATTCTCAACTGCTTTTGGCCATTTATTCCAGTAATAATTGTTGTGATTGGAAAGTGAAGGAACGCTTTGCCTTGTTTTTAGGAACTGATTATTTCGAGGGCCATTGTGGTGTCGGTTCATGGTGTGTGGGTTGCTGAGATTCTGGATGCATGAGTCTCTGGTCATGTCCATAGACTCCTGGCCCATTGACTCAGTACAGGCTACTGTATTTGATCAGCGCCTCATCCAGGTGTCGTTTACTAACAGGTGTCTATTAATACTGCGGCTTGCAGTTGAACTTCAAAATCACCCCGTTGGAATGGCTTCTTAAAGAGCTATCCAATGATGTCACGTAACCAGAGGTCTTGGTTTTGATTTACTCAAGACGTTACAGCAGAGTGTAACCTGTTAGAAAGGTATTCATGCGTATCATGTGTAGCAATGTAGGCACATTAGCCGATTTAAATGAACTTTTCTATATGTAAATATATTTTAAAAAATGCAATTTATTCCTGTGATCAAAGCTGAATATTCAGCATCATTACTCCAGTGTCACATGACCATATTGATGATGATTGATGCTCATGAAACATTTCTGATTATTATCAGTGTTGAAAACATTTTTTTGCAGCTCAGTATTTTTGTGGACATTGTGATTCATCGTTTATCACATTTTATTATTTAGTGTTTTTTATTTTATTTTATTTTTTACTGACAAACACATTTTGAATGCAATGGGTGTTGAATGATCATTGCACAAAATAAGAAATCAATGATTATTTTTTATTTTTTTTAATAAGATCAGCTCAGCTGCATGACATAAGCCATATAGAAACTGCGGTGCACTTTTAAACACTTAGCCTGTAGTCCGAGTATTTATGAGTAACACACTACATGCTGAAATCCAATAAGACAACTGCTCCGACTGAACATAAGTTATGGATGTCTGATATAAATAGAAGCTGATGACTGTATACAGTAAGATGAACTGGGTAATATTTACTCATGCGTAATAGATACTGATCGCAAATTATAAAAATATATCAAAGAGAATCATAAACCGTACATGAGATTGTGTGCTCGTAATGTTAGTCTCTGTTTTACTGTTATCAGAGCCAATGGTGAATGTTAGACTTAGAGCTTCTTCCCTCCTCTCTAAACAAGTGTCCATCAAACGTGTGTTTTGTTCTTTTTCTTTTCTATTTTATATTGGTATTATAGCGCTTACATGGACACCTTTAAAAGTGAGCGGGTACTACGCAAATGTGAAACTTCAGTGTGAGGCAGACTTCATGTCTTGCCAAAGCCACAACCGCAAATGCCATGACTCTCCTAGCCCTTATTCGGACACACTGGACCCATCATGCCCACTAAAACCTTTCATTTCTGCATTGGCAGCACAGGAATGTGGGTTTTGGACAGCTGCTGGTACCATGTGTCTCTTGGTTATCTTCAAAAGCAGACCAAATTAGAAGCCAATAACACCACCAGCTCAGCAAAATAAAACAGGGATGTTCCCATGGGCACATATGTCCCTTTAAAATCTGCAAACATCTGCAAACTATGTGGTTCCTCCCTAATGTTTGACATTTTTCCCCCTACAACATCTCACTTGATTTGCATCTACATGCCTTACGCATAACATAATAAGCATACTATAAATATATATCGTCTTTATATTTTAGTGTTACTTTTGATCAGCAAAGAATTACGACAGCCTCAGTCAGGATTTTTTTATTTGTGTGTTTTTATTGGTCTTTTTTAAAGAGTATGCGTTTATGGTTTTAACTGGAGAGATATTAACTTTCTGACCCCTGGACTGTAAACCTCTGGTAGAAATGGCCTTTATTTCTATGTTATGACTGCTTTTGATGTACAAATCCTACTAACATTAGCTATACGTGCATCTCAGGAAATATTATAAAATAAAAAATTGCAATGCATTACCCCATTAAGCCAAGAAATAACATTCTCACACATACATGACAAAATACGAGTTTTCTTCTCAACAAAACTAAACTACTGATTGGTTCTTTTCACTCAGACTTTTAGAAAAACAAGCAGAATGAATTTCTGAAGCAATTGTTCATAAATCCGTTCTTCTTAAATAATTTGTTCCACTGGATTGAATGCAACAACTTTCCCAAGAGACGTTTTACAAGCCGTTTACAGACATTCGTTCTGCTTCGTGAATACGCCACGGTGTGGATTACAAACGATGGAAATAAAAAACAGCTCGAATCGTTACTTTTAAGCCATTCTTTAAATACATTTCCACACTCAAAATGACATGAATACTGGTTTGAAAACCATTTTGCTAGTCCTTTCATGACTTGATCCACTTGATATATCTGGTTGATCCAGATATATAATACTCCAGCATTGTACACTGTAAAAAACATATTTCCATGATTTGTTATCACAACTTTTTATCTTTTGTCAAATCAACTTCGATAACTAATGTGAGAAGATAACATACTATTTTGAGTTTCTGTTTATTAAACCATTCTTCTTCATTGTATTAACTCAAATTTTTTTTATTACAACAAACTCAAAATCTTTTTTAAGCTTTTTAAAGTTAAACCAATTTTTTTTTTTCCACAGTGTATAAACAATTATTCTGAGTCTTGTATAGCTCTCAAATGGATCTAAACAAATCCATGGAAAGCATTTCTTACAACATGTATTTTTTTTTTTTGTATGTTCCTCTTGGATAGAGTTTTTGTGTTCAGCTTAGAGTGTTTTTTCACTTACAGTTCAGAACATTTATCGACAGAGGAGAGATATGGAGACTATAGTTGTCACATGGTTTATCACACGGGTTATATATCCACTATCAAGATTTGAGTCAAAAGTTCAATTGCACCCATGGATGTTGATTTCAAACTCTTACTACACTGAAAACCCTAATAAGTTGATTGAACTCAATTGATTTGAGTAAACTCGTTCCCTCAATGGGGTCTCCCAAAACGTGCATATTTAAGTTTACTTAACTTGGTGCTTATGTAGACTTGATTTAAATAGTTTAGTTCACCAAACTTGACGATTATTTAATGTACTTAAACAATAAAGTTTGCTTAACTTAGTGTTAATTTCAAGTGTACTTGTATATTTAAGTAAACTCAACATGAAAAATTAACTGAAATTAGAATTTAATTCTAAATTTTAAAGTTATTATTTTTAGTTCAAAATACCTACAGTCAACCTACAGTATACATTCAAGGCAAGAGTCAAAACAGGATTTTTGTTGGTTTTCATATCATGTTAGGTCAGGGCAAGTTGTCACATGTGTTTTAAAAACTGGCCTTTTCTTAATTAATTAATTACACTTTCTGCTGCAGTTCTGAAAGGACATTACAGGGATGCAATTGAAAGACAGAAAGTCACAGGTTTGGTGCGACATGAAAAATCAGTCCCTCGAGAAGCTGCTAAACTTCCCAATTGATTCGTTTTTAGTTCAAAACTTGTCACGGTTCAAATGTCGCTGCTTGATGATGTTGGGCATGTTCTGTGGAGTCTATGAAGCCTATCATATTTGATACTTGAAGGCCTATAAACAAACACCATGATCAAAACTTTGCTGTCGCACACAATCTACTAGTCCTTCTGTCGTCTGATTGATAGTTTAGACTTTTTTTAGCAAATAAAAAATATTTTAGTATAATTGAACAAACGTCCTCCTTCAGCTCGTGTCTTTCTGCTGTGAAACCTGCACTGATTTATATAAAGTAAACAAAAGAATAACTTTTATATTGTTAGTAATATTTCAAGTTGAACACCTATGAACCGAATTCAAATGTGAGTATCAAATATGATTAGCAAGCTTTTGAGGAAGATGTATTTGTTCATCTCTCAATCATCATTGCATTGCATTACATGTGAATAAAAACTACAGAAATTTGATCATAAACTAATCATTTGTATTATCTTACTAAGAAATATGATTGGCAGATATTGAGTGACGACTGATATTTATATGCATTTTATGTAAGGTTTATGTCAGTTACACTGTTATAAAGATCTCATTAATTTACATCAGAATTTCATCTTACTTTTTGACCTATAAATATCAGCATCTGCACCAAGTTTTCCCCCCTATATTCCATAGATATGACTATGAGCCATAAACGATGGATCGATGTATCAAATGTATGATACTCAACAAAAAACACACAAGTAACTTTTTGGGGGGATTTTTAAAATAGATATATATTTAGTCTAAAGGTTCAATAAACTGGTCCATAAAAAAAAAAAAAACATTTAGTGTGACTGGGTTTTTATTTCATATGACCGGTTTAAATATAATATAGGCCGCTAAACTTTTTTTTATTTTTTTTCATATTTCAAAATGATCTTCATGCACTGCTTTGTAAATACAGAATCAACACTGGCAAGCAATAAAATCGGTTTCTTCCCTCAGGAGGAAAATGAGGTCCAAAGACAATACAGAGGATGACGGCACAGTTAATGAAGTTCAGCTCGTCACGCAAACTTCACATGATGTCCAGGAAGAAGACGAGGGGAAAATACTGGAGACAGAGAAGACTATCGAGGTTAAACACGTGGATGACGACGACGATGAAATCGGGCCTGATAATGATGATAAATCTGCACAGAATGACGACCAAATGTTTGGGCTGAGAGATCTGTCCAAAGACAACCTCCTGAAACTGCTCGGGATCATGGAAGGAGAGATTCAGGTAAAGATGATCATCTATCATCACAACCTGTCTGTGCAACTTAAACTTCGGTTCAGAATAGAGTAGATGTTTATTATGTAAATGTTTGAATGTGTTACATGTAACATTGTTGCATAAGTGTGCTTCCTCATCCCACAATACCCCTGCCAATGAGCAAGTCACTCATGTGCAATATCATTTTTATAGTTATACAGTTCCCCCGTTATTTCTACTCTAAACAGAGATTTGGTCTTTTTCAGCACACTTCCTGATTTTCATGAAGCTTTTTCATAATACAATACAGAATCGTTTAACAGCAAGTTATATCGTGATGAACATTTTTTATATATAAATGTGGTTTAACTTTAATTAAAACAAAAAACAAAATAGTGTTCAGTTTTGAGTGTCTGTCCAGTCTGATGGTTAAGAGTGTCTGGCGCCATCTGGTGTGAATCCTGCTAAATTATTTGGTTGTTTATATTTATTGTGGCTGTTCTCACCTATGCCTGCCAGCTGGGATCCTTGGAACGTTCTCAGAACTTTGGCTAACGTTCTGAGTCTGACAACGTTCTCTCAAATTGACACATGTTCCAGTAACAAACGTTTGTAAAATGTATTTAATAATGTTCTCAAAACATTAGCACAGATAGGCTAGCCTACATTAGCTAAAACGTTTAGGTGGACGTTAGTAGTTTTTTTTTATTTAATTTTGTTATGCTAGCATGTTCAGAGAACATTCCAAAGTAACATTCCAATAATGTCAGCAAAATTATAAAAATGGAGTGTTGTCTGATTGCATAAAAGGGAAATAAAACCTGAAAAAAAAAAAAAAAAACTCGGAGTTTTGTTCGGAGAACATTCAGAAATAGCGTTTTTAAAACTTAATAGGCTAACGTTAGCGAAACGTTCTTAGAACATTTTCGTTAGCCATGTTATCGGTAAAAGGAGGATTTAGAGGGGAAATATGCCTACTTTGTTGTTTTCAGTAAGAGAGAATCACCTAAAATTTAGGCGCGTTAAGTATTTCGTTGTTGTAAATGTTGTAGATATTTTCAGCAAACAGATCTTCGTATATTGTGTTTAACATTAAGTTAAAGAGGATACATTTTATCATTCAGCTGAACTCCACGTGCGTTTTAGACACTTACGTTTTGACGTCCTTCAGAGGGGATCCTCATTTTTTACACAAGAAATATTTAGGCCTACATTTTATTTAGCCCCCTCCCTGAAGGACGTCAAAACAAGATGTAGCCTATGTCGAGAAAGTAACGTAGCCTAACAAACAAACAAAACTTAATATTAAAACGATGCACATTTGTCAGTAGCCTACATAAATTAAACAGTAAAACGATTTATGTAAATGGTCCTAATAAAATGAACGTTTTTTTTTAATGCACAATAACTAGGTTTATTTATATTTATATAAAAAAATCCAATTTGTTTCAATCTGCAATCTTGTTTGTTCCACAGCTAGGGTTGCCACCTTCAGTGTGGCAAAATAAGGGACACCCATCCCCCCCATCCCCCCCATCCCCCCCCCCCCCCCCCAATGCGTCAAATAGCAAATGGTGTAGCTCTGCAGCCATCTACTAAAGTGATAATTTCTTTACTTTTAAAACAGCATTTTCCAAAAGATGGGCAAAAATCTTACACTAAACCATGTCAAATTATCCATATCCATGAACGTTAGAAATGTGGGCCTTTTATAGAGTGAATTTAACTTTTTTTTTTTTACTGTTTTTGTTTAAAAAATATTTATTTATATAGCCTAAAGTAAAAAAAATATAATAAATCCTCCTAAAACTATAAATCCTAAAAAAAAAACTATTATGTTTCAAAATGACATTTTGTTGAAACAACACAAGTGTGACTTTCCCCCCCCACACTAACATAAAAAACAGATATTATTCAAATTTTTTTTTTTTTTTTGTAGATGTAGAAAGTGTTGTCAACCGTGCAAAGTCTCACATCATTTGGACAAATATAATGTTTTATTTATTTCAGCAAACGTCATTTGGGGTCATAGACCCGAACAGCGCACAAGGGGTTAAAAACGTGCAGGTTTACAGCGCATGTCACGAGACTCAGTCGCTATAGAAACAAAGACGCTAAAATGCAATTACGCAATGAGCTTCTCTACGAAATTGATTTCTTTATATTTGCTATTAGTATTATCCATACTGCAAAATCCTTATGTTTTTATTCAACTATATGTGGGCCTAATGTAAAATACGGGACAAATCGCGTCCCTTATTGATTTGATAGGCTACGGGACGCATCATCTTACTCGTAAATACGGGACGATTCCGTATTTTAAGGGACGGGTGGCAACCCTATCCACAGCTATCCATATGTTAATCATGTTCATACTTTTTTATTTATTTAACTAAATAGGCTACATGTAATTGTTTTCACAGTGAACAGATTTATGGAGATTCTTAACCATTTTGAGAATATGATAAATAATTAAATAAAGGAATTTTAGGCAGGACAGACCCTCCTGTAATTTGCACCCTGAATAATATCCCAACGCATTTATGATTTTTTACTGCCCAGGCACGAGAAGATGTGATCCATCTACTGAGGTCTGCGCTGTTGAGTCGACCAGAGGAGCTGGAGTCCCGTTATGGCTCTTCGGGGCCGACCAGACCCCTGCAAGCCCTGCAGAGAGACCGGACGCTCAGCTACAACCACGCTCAACACGAGAGTGTGTATGATAAGACAATGGCAGAGGTATACACACAGAGAAAAGAATAACAGTGACTAGTTCACCCAATAAGGACAATTCTGTCATGGTTTGGAACAAAGGTATGGAAGCTGGTTTCCGCCACAGAATAAAAAATAAAAAGGTAATTGCGACTTTTTATCTCACAATTCTTACTTTTATTCTCACAAATTGTGAGTTTACATCTCACAATTCAGACTTTTTTAAATCTTAGAATTGAGTGATGTAAAGTCGCAATTGCGAGTTATAAAGTCAGAATTGAGTGATATAAACTCGCAGCTGTGTGTTATAAATTGTGTGATATAAAGTCGCAATTGCATGTTATAAAGTCAGAATTGCGAAATATAAACTCACAATTGTGAGATAAAAAGTCACAATTATCTTTTAAAATGTTTTACTCCATAATGCTTCCATAATGGTGAGAAAATGATGCCAGAATATAATTTTTTTGGATGATCTATCTCTTAAATGCATCAAATTAGAAGGGTTTGCATGCTTTTAACTCTCTGTTGGCAAGTCTTATACAGAACAGTACTAATTGTGTTTTTACTCTCTGTGTCTCAGCTGGACAGATTGCGGGATAAGCACAAGGACTCATACCGCCGTATGCTGGAACAGCTCTTGCTGGCAGAGAAAAGCCACCGGCGCACTGTCTACGAGCTGGATAGTGAGAAACGCAAACACGTGGATTATATGAACAAGAGCGATGACTTTACCAACCTCCTGGAGCAGGAGCGAGAGAGGTGAGAGAGGAGAGATATATGGCAGGGAACAACACTGATGGTTGAATTGCACATGTAAAATAATAAAGTAAAATAAAATAAAATAATAAAATAAACACAATATTGATAGACTTTTTTTTTTTTTAAATGACCAACCATTACGATGTGTGCACTATAAAGTTCAAAGTAATTATTTTGCAGAAGAATTATTTGTTGAATAAAATTATTCTGATGAATGAAGTTCGTTAGTTAACATTAGTTAACTACATTAGTTAGCATGAACTAATAATGAACTGTACTTATACAGCATTTATTAATCTTTGTTGTATGTTAATTTCAACATTTATTAATACTTTATTTAGTATTAGTACTTTAGTACTTAATTAAAATCATGTTAACATTAGTTAAAGGGATAGTTCACTTTAAAATTTAAATCATGTCATCATTTACTCACCCTCAAGTTGTTTCAAACCTGTATTTTTTTTTTTTTCCTACTATGGAAGTCAATGGGTACAGACTACTGTTTGGTTACTGACATTCTTTAAAATATCTTTCTTTGTGTTCAGCAGAAAAATAAATAAATACAGGTTTGAAACAACTTGAGGGTGAGTAAATGATGACAGAATTTAAATTTTAAAGTGAACTATCCCTTTAATGCACTGTGAACTAACATGAACAAACAATGAACAGCTGTATTTTTATGAACTAACGTTAACAAAAATTAACAAATACAGTAACAAATGTATTGCTAATGGTTAGTTCATGTAGGTTTATACATCAACTAATGTTAAAGGGGTCATATAATAGTACATGCACTTTTACAAGTTGATTGCACTGAAATGTGTGTTGGCCGTGCCTGTACACAACCATCAATGATAAAAATCCATCCGTGTTTTTTTAAATCTCCTTATATGTTTTCCCCTGTCTCAAATCGAGACGTGACGTCCCCCGGTCGGACGCCCCTCCCACGATTGTTAATTGACAGCAGCGTTTCAACACAGACCCGCCCTGAGCGAGCTGTCATCATAGTCCGCCATTGTTGATACGCTGGAGCAGAATGGCGTCTAAGCGATTGTGTTGTTCTGCTCTTGGGTGTAATAACGAACACAGCAGCCATTTTGATGTTCCTAAATCCGAACCGCTGAAGACGCAGTGGCTGAGTTTTGTTTTCGAAGGGAATATTCCCCACGATCAACGTCAATGCTTTCATGTTTGCGCAAATCATTTCTCACCAGACTGCTTTATAAACGAGGGTCCGTATAAAGCTGGTTTTGCTAAGAAGCTGCTCCTGAAAAGTTTTTCATGACCATTAGCTGTAACATCAATCTGTCAATGAACTAACGTACATCAGTAAACACATAGCGTTCGTATCTCACTACTCTACCCTGCCAGTACATACAAAGATAAATCAAAGTGACATTACGTTAAAGGATAATTCCGGTATTTAACACCTTGAGTCTATATTGTAGTTTGTTTTGGATGAACAAGAGTGGTGGACAACATTTTTTTGACAATGGTTCCTCTCTCGAGTTTTTGACTATAATAGAATTGGCCATGGACCCATTTAACATTGGAGTCAATGGGCATGTCCGAAAATGTCATTAAAACAGCCAATAATGTTCGTTTACAAAACTGTTAAACTCACCGAGTGGTTAGTGGTGTTCGTTGATGATTATAAACAATATATCGTCGCAATATATGATTCCAATCCGTTTATTTTGCTATAGTGGAACTATTTTTTCAGACACTTCACAACCGTGTAACTTCCGCTCAATATTTGAATCTGAAGCGTTAGCACACTCCCGACCACTGGATGGCGATAACTGATGTTTATGTCTCGCGGGACACTCACGGTCACAGTCGAGTTCAACTTCATATTGCACTGGTCAGTGGTCACGTCTTTCAATATGGTTAGTTGCACAGTTGCTCTGCTCGCTAGCCTTATATGAAACGGATACGAGCAAAAAGACTACATCGACCAAATGTAAACCGCCCCCTTTCCGTTTCCGGTAGCGCATTTATATTAACGAGCACTTAGTCCTTCAACAGAATTCAATGGGATTTTACAAAATGACAAATAAAACACGACAGAAACTGTATTTCGCAACACTTTTTGTTTCTGGAACATCAACTAACATCACTAATCACTCGGTGAGTTGCACAGTTTTGAAAACTAATGTTAAAGGTTGTTTTAATGACATTTTCGGACATGCCCATTGACTCCAATGTTAAATGGGTCCATGGCCAATTCTTTTATAGTCAAAAACTCGAGAGAGGAACCATTGTCAAAAAAATGTTGTCCACCACTCTTGTTCATCCAAAACAAACTACAATATAGACTCAAGGTGTTAAATACCGGAATTATCCTTTAACCAACCATTCAGAAACGTCCTGTTCGAGCCAATTTGAACCATCAAATTGGTTCAAATTGATACGGTTGCACAGATGTGTCCTCAGAGACTCCCGCTGCCATTCTTTCTCAAAAATATATCCTCAACTGTTGTCAAGGCAACACTCCACGTGTGTTGTGTCAAAACGCCCCACAGAACAGAGGGGCGGGGTGAGCAATGCTCATTATCATTTAAAGACACATGCACTTAAATGGCGTGCTGAAAACAGAGTAAAATTTGTGTTTTCTTACAATACTAATGAGAATTTTTAATTGAAGTATATTACAAACTTTTCATTTAGACCCTAAAGAATCATATTAACTTGTACAAAAATGGCATTATATGACCCCTTTAACGAATTAACCTTATTGTAAAGTGTTACCAATGAAGTAATTGATATTGCAATAAAGTCAGTCACTGTCATACTTATTGTTTATTTATCACTAGGTTAAAGCGGTTGCTGAAACAAGAAAAAGCCTACCAAATACGGAAGGAAAAAGAATTTTCTAAACGTATGCAAAGAATATCTGGAGAGCTGGTAAAGCTGAAGTCTTTTGCTCTGATGATGGTTGATGAGCGAGAACTTCACTTGGAGAAAATCGACAAACAGAGCCACAAAATACAAGATCTTCTTCAAAAACTCCAGGAAAAGGAGAAGAATCTAAACGAGGCAGAGAGAAAAGCAAAGGAAGACAACCAAATGATCAAGGATCTTGAGGTTGCGCTGGAGCTAAGAACTTCTAAGTTCACAAAAGAGCAAGAGGAGATGTCTGCGAAACTGTCCGGCCAAGAATCTCAACATCAGCAGCTTTCCCAGAAACAAATGGAAGTGTTACACAAACTCAAGGAGCTTGAAGAGACGAACGAAGCCCTTCAGAAATCAGCAGAGGAGCTCCAGGCGTTGAGGGACAAGATCAGAAAGGGCGAGTGTGGCAACTTGAATTTGATTGCAGAACTTGAGACTTTACGCAAAAAAATTCTAGAAATGGAGGGTAAAGATGAAGAGATAACCAAAACCGAGAACAAGTGCAATGAGTTGAAGAAGATGCTTCTGGCTGAGGAGACTCACAATGAAGACCTGAGGCTAGAGGTGGAAAAACTGCAGCAGAGAATGACACAGT
This sequence comes from Phoxinus phoxinus, assembly GCF_949152265.1. Lineage (NCBI taxonomy): Eukaryota > Metazoa > Chordata > Actinopteri > Cypriniformes > Leuciscidae > Phoxinus > Phoxinus phoxinus. The sequence continues at coordinate 5,405,513 of NC_136888.1, forward strand.
TAGAAAAACTAGAGATGACCTTCAATATGGGCAGGACAGAATGTGGCCAGTTGCAGGCAGCTTTGGAAAAAGAGAAAAACCTGACGAAAGAGCTTACAGATGAACTAGTGAGCGTTAAAATCCGTATGAAGGAGCTTGAGTCGTCCGAGCTGAAACTGGAAAAGGATGAATTGGATTTAAAAGAGGATCTTTTGAAGCTCAAATCAGTCACTGTAATAATGGTTAATGAGCACAAGAACATGGCAGACAGAGTTAGGTCCGAGGAAAAGCTGAAAGATGAACTGAACCAACTCTATAAGGCGGAGCAGGAGAAAGTCATGGAGGTTACTGAGAGGTTAATAGAGGAGAGCAAGAAGCGTCTGAAACTAAAATCAGAGATGGAGTTGAGGATCGCTGCTCTTGTAAAGGATGGAGATGAAATAAAGGGAAAGCTGTCCAAAGCAGAAGAAAAATGTAAAGATCTGCATGGTATTATGAAGCACGGTACCATGAACGAAGAAGAAAGGGAATCTGCTCAAAAGGTGAACGAACTGCAAAGTGTCTCAAATGCACATGGAAAAGATGAAAATAAAGTTAAGGAGTTGACTTTGGAGATTGAACGGTTGAAGAACCGTCTTCAGCAGCTTGAAGCTATTGAGGGACACCTGATCAAACCAGAGAATGATTCGTTAGCAACTGAGAAAGAAAGGGTGCAATTTCTCCCACCGCAGGTACATGAAATAAGAAGTCAAACTGCGTTGAGTCAGGCAATAGAGCGAGGAGAGACTGAACTGAGACATCGGTTCATGATGGAGGAGGCCAAATCCAGAGACCTTCAAGTAGACGTCCAAGCCTTGAAGGAGAAAATTCATGAGCTCATGAACAAAGAAGATGAGCTTTCCCAGCTACAGGTCGATTACTCTGTTCTGCAACAGAGGTTCCTGGAGGAGGAGGACAAGAAAAAGAGCATAAGCACTGAAGTTTTAAACCTCACTAAAGAATTAGAGGTCACCAAGCGCTTCAGCCGAACTCTGCGGCCCATTACCAAAGGAAGCCGAATGATGGATGTTCCAGTGACATCGACTGGAATACAAACCGATTCGGTGGAAAATAGGACAGCTGACATTGACACTCCTGCTGCATTCATCAAGAAGTCTGTCCAAGAAGAGAACCGGATCATGAGTAGTCTTCAGCAGAGGAGCTTGAAGAAGCCGGCGCAGAGACCGACAGTCCGTGAACTCTACCCTCCAACAGTCAGTGACTTTACTGTGAAGAAGTCCTGGATTCCTTGGATGAGGAAGAAGGACAGCAGTGCTTCTGAAATATCTTCGGATACCAGTGGGGAGGTTGCGTCTTCTGACGTCAACATGTCCCAAAAGCATAACCATCCATCGCACGCTCGGGTGATCCCAGATATTCACAACAACGAGGCAACTTTACAGATTTGCATTGCCAACTCAGAGGACTTGACCAAACAAGCTTCTGGCAAACCATCACAAGAATTTCAGACAACCATCATTCCTACAAATGAGCGAACCAAAGAGACAAAGAACCCAGAAAGAGTGCGATCTCCAATGACCTTTGCAACCATCTCAAGAGTAAAGAGTGCAGAGATCGTGAGGTCTCCCTCTATGGACAAATCCCCCGTATCCACCGCATCCAACAGCAGCTCCCAGGAGCATGTGGACATGATAACAGGCCGAGCTGTGTTTAAGGAGACTCCGGAGAAACGGATGGTCCCCACACCCATCAAGAAGTCAAATGCTAATGTCATTACAACAGAAGACAGTAAGATTCACATTCACTCAGGAGCACAGTTTAAGAAGACCAACGATCATGGCTCAGCCATCATGGTCAAATCGGTTTCCGTATCATCCGAAAGTAAGGAGGTTTCTTCTGGAACTGTGCTACGCTCGCCACACAATGTGACTGCCAGCAAATCAACATCCAACAAAGCGATAAGTAGCGTCACCATCACGCAGGTCACTAAAGCACCAGCCAGACCTACACTCTCAGTGGTAAGTGTCTAATATAATATATGCAGGAATATGGCAAAACAATAAACCAAGAAAGAACTTATTCAGGGTTGACACATGTGACACTGGACCACAAAACACAAGGGTACATTTTTTAAATCTGAAAGCTGAATAAATAATTGCTTTCTATTGATGTATGGTTTGTTAGGATAGGACAATATTTGGCCGAGATACAACTATTTGAAGATCTGGAATCAAAATGAAAAAATGGATGAAAAAAAAAAAAAAAAAAAAAAACTAAACATTGAGAAAATCTCCTTTAAAGTTGTGCATTTATGTTCACGATTGTGCTGCATTCATTTACATTTACATTTATTCATTTAGCTGACGCTTTTATCCAAAGCGACTTACAATTGCTATATATGTCAGAGGTCGCACGCCTCTGGAGCAACTAGGGGTTAAGTGTCTTGCTCAGGGACACATTGGTGTCTCACAGTGGATTCGAACCCGGGTCTCTCACACCAAAGGCATGTGTCTCTCACACCAAAGGCATGTGTCTTATCCATTGCGCCATCACCACCTCATTCAATCACAAAAATACATGTTTTATATATTTACGGCAGGAAATTTACTAATATCTTCATGGAACATGATCTTTACTTAATATCCTAATGATTTGTGGCATAAAAGAAAAATTTATAATTTTGACCCATACAATGTATTGTTGGCTATTGCCACAAATATACCCGTGCGACTCGTGACTGGTTTTGTGATCCAGGGTCACATATATGTTGCACGTTCTACGATAAAATCGGTCTGTGCGATGAATATATTTACCACTGGAGCACGCGTGCAATATAGTTTAACATGCAAGACAGAGCTTGTTTGTGTGAAGAGAGAATGTGTTTTGTGCATGTGTGAGGTTAGGCTAGGGCATGATTGACTGAAATTAAACCAAAATCACAATTTGGCTTAGTGAGATTATGAAATTGCAAAGTCTTTTTAAATAAATACTGTAGATATAACGTTATGTGCAGGTGAAGCACAGCACTGTTCGTAGCAGATCCATCGTTTCGCAGTGAATGCTGCTCCAAGCGCTGTGAGATTGAGTCATTTACAGTACGACGTGCATTCAAAAAAAGTAACATCTTTTCAAACTTGTAAAGAGAGAAGTGTTTAAAAACCTATTGTCCAACAAAAGGGAACATTGAATTGAGTGTTTGAAATAACTTACTTTTGTGATCGGATGTGCTTCAGGTCACAGAATGAGGCAGAAATTATATTATTTTATAATATTCTGTATTGTGATAAAGGCTATGTCGATTAGCATTGCATTATACTTTCATGTTTCATCAGTCAAAACTTCTCTATGCGTTACAGCGAAAGCTGGATGCCTTAGTTTGTCCTCATAAGAGATTTCCTGGAACATCATAAGATTTATAACTCCTATGAGCCTCACTTGTGGACTTTCTGCGCGAGTGTGAATGAAACAGTACTCAGTACGGTACTCAGTAATGCTCTCAAAACCCAATTTTGGAGTAAAAAAAAAAAAAAAAAAAAAAAAAATCTCCAGTGTAGAGAAGTGTATAGTAGTTTTTGTGTCTCTCAGTGGATGCATAGGATTTCCTGACAAAAATTAAAAAATTAAGTCAGATATTTTGATGAATTCATGTTTCTTCTGTCTCTGTTCCTCAACAGCAGCCTGTCATGGATGCCCCATCCGCGCGGTCAGGGTTCAGTCGTATTCCAATGTCCCGGGGGATGAAAACGGGAAAAGCTGTGCTGGGAGCTTTGGGAATCACCACAGGAGTTAAAGTGGAAGCCAATGCAGAGAACCAGGCCATGAACATTGACCTTAAAAAATCCACTGTCAGTAATGGAGCGTTACAGGGTGGAGGGAAAGGCTGAGGCACTGAACAAATAATAAACACGTTAAAGTTTAAGTCTACTGCCAAAAAAACAATTATTTTCAATTAGGCTACCACTTTCTGCTATTGTTGCAAGATGCAAATGAGGACACTGATTTTTCTTGCCCTCCATGTTTGCCAAAATGTTAGCCTTCAGGACAATGGAGCGCTGCAGTGTTGATACGCAGGCCAACCTGGAGGTTAGTATCACCCTACAAAAACAAAATAGGACTCCATTGGCTTTTGGATTACTGCAGAAAATAAGCTCTGTGACCAACAAAAGTTTATGATACCTGCATGTTTTTTGTAGTGACCAGGTGAGTTTACCTGTTTGGCGTGATGACATTTTATGTGCCTGACAACCTAGTCCCTAGACACTTTTTAGCAACCGCCTATTAAAGTAAAAGTACAAGCTTTAAAAAAATCACAAGGGGGTATTACTGATGTATTTTATATTGTAGATCATATCTTGAGCTTGTGTTCACCACAGACCTTATTTCAGGCATTTAACTAAAAACCCATTGACTTACAATGGATCCGGAAGTGCTAAAATGCTAACTTGTTTTTGGGTTGTGTCCACAAAAAATGTATGTACCGGTATTATCCCTGCAACGCTCTATATCCTGTAGGGGAAGTCAGTGGGTTAGTGTTTGGTCTTCTGATAAAAATAATATTTTGCAAGCTACTAACGTTAACTGTATACATTTCAAATGCAATATTAGTTTTACCAGTGTCTTTTTTTTGGAGGCTCATAAATGCATTGACAGGACAGTCACTAGTCAGTGCGGGAAGTTCATATTTTCGTTGTGTTTATGAAATCAGATGCATTCAAGTAACTTTCGTCTGAGCAAGATGGCGGTGTGCTTTCTTTTAATTAACTACACAAAAATACAGCAAGTTTTTTTTTTACCTCTACTTCAGGAAATGAAGCACATGTGCATCAGGTGTGTATTGCTTTTTTATGTTTTTAATTCATTTATAAAAGCCACTGTAGATTTTATTGTTTCATATAATGTTGTTATATTACAATGCTATCATATTTTGTGCAGGCAATTAGCTTATTTTGTTGTAAATAAAAAAAAGCCTGACAATATCACTGCTAAATAAGTTTTGTGATATTCTGCCATGTTTCTCACCAACAACACGCCCCCAACTCGGAAACTCAGGGCTTAACGATAATCCTGAGTTTCCCACTGGTATTTATGACTTTGTGGTGGCGTTCTTGTCTATGGTTCTTGTACGTTCAACTTGTAAATACGGTTTTGGTTTTACCGACATGTCACATGACTTGAACACATCACATGAGTGCCCATCATGAGCAAAGATGTCAGTATGGAGGTCATGTATGCTAACAGACAAGCTATCGGTTCTCTATAGACCTCTGCTCGCAACAGATTGAAAGACTACATTTATTCAATAAAAAATACATATCAAATGAAGTAAAACTGTTGTTATCAACTGAAAACGTGTGATATCTGCTAAACTATGTATTTTAATAGTGTTGTTTATGATTGTAATTGTCTATACTTTTAGCATTCTCTGGAATGTTTATATCAGACCAAGCACTTTTTGTCTGTAATGTTGTTGTGAATCGAAATGCATTGATAAAGAGTTTCACCAAAAAGCACATGTGTAATGGAAGACATTTTTATTATTGTTTATAAGTAAAAATGTTTTGATGTAGATATGCCATATATTTCTTTCCACTTACTAGAAGTGAATGAAACACTTTGAATAAGAAAAAAGCATTGTCTATATATATATATATATATAAAATAAAATTCTTACAATTTTTATTATGATTATGTTAATGCTGATTAAAATATTGTATCTGGATAAGACGATTGTTATTACTGTATTTCAGTAATGAGAAAGATAATATTTTGATTCAGAAATGATAAACTGAGGGGAGGGGTGTGGTTTGATGACGTCACGACGGTACTCTCCGTCTATTGGCTGCTGTACTTCCTTGTTTACCGTCTTGTCCGTGTTCAATAAACGCTAACGGAAATAATCATCATTGTTGTGGAATGGCGCGTTCACTGTGCGACCAACACAAGTGACAGCAGCGATATAATACACACAACTGTCCATCAAGGCAACATTTGAGGTTATCGTGTAGTGCGCTCGCTATCCGCTCGTCTTTATCGGATTAAAGAGCGATGATGGCGTCCAGCTATAACGCAAAGGATGAGGACGGTCTCCACCCGGGGTCGGTGGGCTCCGGGGGCCCGGGATCCGTCAAGAGCAAGAAGCCCGATAACACGGCCTTTAAACAGCAGCGTTTGCCCGCCTGGCAGCCCATCCTGACCGCGGGCACCGTCCTGCCAGCCTTCTTCATGATCGGACTCATCTTCATCCCCATCGGCATCGGACTCTTCGTCACCTCTAACAACATCAAAGAGTTCGAGGTGCGTACCGTCACCATAGCAACATCATGATGTTGATTGAAGAGGTTTATTAAGGCTCTTTATTATTGATGTGGTCGGGTATCTGGTATCAGTGTTGTTTTGTGCTGGTTCTGTCTGTTGTAGATCGACTACACTGGTGTCGACATGTCCAGTCCGTGTTATATCTGCGCTCAGAACTACAGCTGGGACAGCACTAGTGTGTGTACCTGTTCTGTGCCCTTCACCCTGGACCAGCACTTCGACGTAAACACCTTCTCCATCTCTCATCCTAACACTTAGTAAGACGTTAGCAGAGCCTAAAGGGATAGTTCACCAAAAATGATCCCATAATTTACTCACCCTCAAGCCATCCTAGGTATGTGACTTTCTTTCAGCCAAACACAATCAGAGTAAAATATCCTGGCTTTCCAAGCTTCATAATGGGACTGAATGGTACCTTGTTTTTTTTAAAGCCCAAAAAAGCACATCCATCCATCATAAAAGTAATCGATACGATACCAGGGGGTTAATAAAGGCCTTCTGAAGCGAAGCCATGGGATTTTGTAAGAAAAATAACTATAAACACAGGCCGTACGTAAGTCTAGTTCAGAAAGAAGAGTGACCTCTGACCCGACGCATGACATAGGATGAGGATCGAGCAGAACAAAACACCGGTCAAGAATTAGAAGTCTAAAACGAGAATTTTTAAAGAGAAATGTGGGAGGATCTTGAGTTTGTTGATGTAAATGATTAATCGCGATTAATCGAATCCAAAATAAAAGTTTGTGTTTACATAATATATGTGTGTGTATTGTGTATAATTATTTTGTAAATATAAATACACACACATGCATGTATAAGAAAAATGTGTTATTTACCGGTATATATAAAATAGTTCTATTTATATATAATATAAATCATATAAAAATATAATGGAGTATATAAATGCAAATATTTCTCAAATATATACATGCATGTGTGTGTATTTATATAGGCCTATAAAAAATAATTATACACAATACACACACATATATTATGTAAACACAAACTTTTATTTTGGATTTGATTACCGGTAATCGCGATTAATCGTTTACAGCCGTATTACCCAGACATTTGTTTGAGCCGCGAGAAGCGTCAAAGCTTATGCTACTCCTACATCCTACGTCGGGTCAGAGGTCACTCTTCCGCTGGAACTAGACTTGTGTACGGACGTTACCGAAAGCCAGTGATAATAGTTTATAAAACTATAAATATGGATATTTTTCTTATAATAAACGCATCACTTCGCTTCAGAAGGTCTTATGGATTACTTTTAGGATGGATGGATGGATGCACTTTTTGGGCTTCAAAATCTAAATTACCATTCTCTTCCATTAAGAGCCAGGATATTGTTTAATATAACTTGTTTAATAAAGAAGAAAGGCATATACACCTAGGATGGCTTGAGAGTGAGTAAATCATGGATGAACTAACTAACTAACTAACTAACTAACCCTTTAAACACTTCCTCAATAACTTTGGGTACATGAAGATCAGATCTCTATAGAAGCTTGTTTCCGCAGATAGCCTAATACAAAATAAGAAAAAAGGTATTGCGACTTTTTATCTCACAATTCTATTTTTCTTACCATTGCGATTTTATATCTCACAGTTCTGACTTGACTCTGCGAGGTAGGCCTTTAAACTGAGTTGTTAATGCTCACCAAGGCTGCATTTATATTTAATAATATTATTAGAAAATATTAGATTTGATATATATCGAACCAAATTTGCTGCATACCTAAAATCCATACTGTTGGAACCGAGGCGGTTCATTTATAGTCCATTTAGTTCCAATATTTACTCTGTGAGTGTCTGTGAACTGTATAGTGGTGAAATAAATGGCCTAAAGTGGCATTAGTTCTCATGTATTATGCATTATAGAGGACATTTTATTGATCGTACCTTTTGAATAGTTTAAAATAGAATAGTTTCCCGCTCCTAAAACAACAGGTTTCAGATCAATTGCGTACATTAAACTTTAAAATAGCCCTCGGACAAAAGATTTAGTGGTTTGCCACTGGATGGTTTTATATCCTCTGACATCTTTTCTTTTGTAGAGTAATGTTTTCATGTACTATGGACTCTCCAACTTCTATCAAAACCACAGACGTTATGTGAAGTCAAGAGACGACAGTCAGCTGAACGGAGATAAAAGCTCTTTACTGGTAAGTGCTTCCACAATCTTTTTGATTACTGATAAAACTGGAGTAAATTCTTTCCTGGCATTTAGCCTAAGTTTTAAATGCACTTAATTTTGTTTGTTTGTTTATAAAATAGTGCTGGACAATCGAGACTAATCGCATCCAAAATACAAGTTTGTGTTTACATAATGTATGTGTGTAATGTGTATAATTATTTTTTTATATGTAAATACACACATATGCATGTATATATTTAAGAATTTTTATTTATTTATATAAAATATAAATTATGTATAAATATATAGTATATACATGCAAATATTTCTGTGTATAATTATTTTGTATAATATATAAATACACACACATGCATGTATATATTTAAGAATTTTTATTTATTTATATAAAATACAAATGTATAAAATATATATATATATATACACAGTATATACATGCAAATATTTCTGTGTATAATTATTTTGTATATAATAAATGCACATATGCATGTATGTATTTAAGAAATATTTGCATGTATATACTGTATATTTATACATAATATATATTATATATAACTATAAGTATTTTAAATATAACACATTTACCTTAAATATATACATGCATGTGTGTGTGTATTTATATTATAATAGGCCTATACAAAATAATTATACACAGTACACAAACACAAACTTTTATTTTTGATGCGATTAATCATTGCCCAGCACTATTATAAAGATACAGTTCTGCTGAACTTCATGAATGTGCTTGTTATGAAAGGTCAATATGTTGTCTTTTAGCTTTTAGTTTCATTAAACAGTCTTGATGCCAGACATGACGAGCGTACTGTATATGGCTAATAATTTGAAACTTTCATGGAATGAAAGCACAGTATGTCAGATAGGTTTATGCTATACTTCACATTTCAAGACATTGTTTTTAAGTGTTCAAGTGTTTGTTCTGCAGAGCCCAAGTAAAGAGTGTGAACCGTATCGAACAAGCGAGAATAAGCCGATTGCTCCCTGCGGTGCCATTGCTAACAGTCTCTTCAATGGTAAGACACGTGTGTGGCTCAAACTACACTTGTTTATTTCAAAACATGCACTTCTAACACAGATGATGCACTGTTCAAATGTGCAAACTGTTGATATAAAGAAATTTAGCCAGAGATTTGATATATATTGCATATATTTTGGCTCTTTATACCCATGATGCTGATTTCTATTTAAAATATTTGATCTCTGCAGCCCATGTGAATATGAGCCCCAAAATAAATATTCACTGCTTACACAAGCTGTGTGAAACAGACCTGAGCTCTTTCTGACTGCTTTCTGCATTCCTTTGATATTTGTAGATACTTTGGAGCTGTTCTACATCCACCCGAACGGAAGCCGGATAGCTATTCACCTGGTGAAGACGGGCATTGCTTGGTGGACTGACAAACATGTGAAGTTCAGAAACCCAGGAGGAAGCAACAGCAACCTCTCCGTTGTGTTCCAAGGTACATAAAGCCCAACCCTATAAAGCCTACAACGTGATCAAAACTGCAGAAAAACCTGTCGCACACAATCTACTGCAGTCCTCCTGTCGTCTGATGGATAGTTTGGACTTTTTCAGCAAGTAAAAGGTCTTTTTGTCAGGGTTTCGTGTAGGTGGAAGTAGCGAGGACTCAAGTGCAGAACAATGGGCTTTTATTAATAATACAAATAAAACAGACGTAACTACCCCGTGAGGAAAAACCAAAAGACTTGGCAACAGGATCTAGGCAGGACACAAGGGGAACATTCAACAACGAACCACCACAGGACTGCAAACACAGGGAGAATACATAAGGAGAGCAAACAAAGGAGGTAACAAGGGAGGACAGGTGCGGCAAATGAATCAATAATCAGGTAACAAGATGTGAGGGGCTAGACAATCCACAGGAGAGCACATGACACAGGGAAACATAAGGCTTGTTCGACTTGAACCAGTGCTGCACAGACCGATCGGTGAATGACATCAAAGTACCGCGAGAGCAATTCAAAAGCATAAGGAGTCGTCTACTTTATATCCGCTCTCGCCGAAAAGCGATCCAGTCCAAAATCGCCATGCCCTTCACTCGCTAACCTCCCTCCGTCTCATTCACTCGGATGTACGTCATTGCTTACGCTGCACGAGTGCCACTACTGGCGGACACTGCGATGGGCTGAACTGGAACGTTGATCACTTGGAGTCAGCTGGAGTTGATTTATTATTTAAATTATTTTCCCATTTTAGAATTTGTTTAATGCAGCATCCAAATGTATATAGGTGTGCTTAGGTTGTTTTAAATTAAAACAATATAATTGATATATCATAGAGTTGTTTGTTGTGGTGGTGATTAGACGAGATCTGTGGTGACGTCACAATCGTGTTGCATTGTGGGACATATTGGTGCCTGAAGTGTACATAGGAAGTAGACTCGTCCCCTCGGTCAAAATCGAGGGAACGAGGGTCTGTTCATATAAACTTGCCTCGTCCAGTTCACGAAGTGGAACGCACTTCAAAATGGCGGCAGGGATTCCCCCGAGGGGAAGTTTGCAAACGCGTGTCTAAAAGTGGACTGGAACGCAGCCATACATGACAAGCCATGTGCTCACAACAAACATGACTTGAACACAAGCACATGGCCAGGAAAACACTCACAAGCCACGTGCTCACACAAAACAAGACAACATGAAAGCACACAGCTAGTGGAAAACACAAGCTGCATGCAACACAGTACAGGACAAAACATGACAAAAGCACATAAAACAAGACACACAGACAAGACAAAACAGGGGTGTCAGGCCTCTGTCACAAAACCCGGAAATAGACTAGACAGAAGTGACTAGACACTTTTAGTATAATTGAGCAAACGTCCTCCTTCAGCTCGTGCTTCATCTGTCTTTATGCTGTGAAATCTGCACTGATTTTTATGAAGTAAACATAACTTTTATATTGTTAGTATAAAAAGTATATTTCAATATTAGCAGGGAAGAAACACATTCTCTACATCACTGCATGTTTTTAAAGTCGTACAAAGTTATTGCATTGTGAAATGGCCTCTTGTGTTTTTAAAGTTTCGCTATATTATTGCTAACCCGCGTTATTTGTCCTCGCAGATACAAGCAAACCCGTAAACTGGCGCAAAGCCGTTTATGAGCTGGACCCGGCTGACCCTGAGAACAACGGTTTCATCAATGAGGATTTCATCGTGTGGATGAGAACCGCTGCCCTCCCCACCTTCAGAAAACTGTACCGCATCATTCAGAAGAAGAAGGACAACATGACCCCGACATTACCGCCGGGAAACTACAGCCTGGAAGTCACCTACAGTATCCTTCAGAACTGCACAAGAACATACTATTCCAGTCTTTAATTTTTCACCAGGTGTAAACAGGGTGTGTGAGATTAGCATAAGGCTATGAACCAGTATTTGAATTTATAATTTCAAGATTCAAATTTCAGAGAGGTTAGCAATAGCAAGTTATCTTTGAAAGCCTGAGATCCCACCCTCACTTCAGAGCAGAGTCCTCCGAAACACATGAACACACACATCAGAGTCTGCAAAGCGTCTCGATAGTCGGCGTTAAATTACCTCATGTCTCAAAGCACAAAACATTACAATAATAATGAACATAAACAACTTCCAGAGCACTTACTTGTACCACCTGACTGCTGCAGATTCATTCTACCGTTGATAGTGTTGACATAGAAACTCATAAATCTGAATCTGAGGACATGAATGGCTCCGGGTGGGACGTCACGTGTTGCCGTCTCGTAGCGGTTACGGCAAGGCATGAACGCAGCATCAGCTCGTTGTTCTGGTTCAGGAGGAACTGTAAAAGGTGGCTGTTATTTTTGGACCGCATGCAATGATTGGACGAATATTTATTGGTCCTGAGACGTCCACAGAAGATATATATATATATATATACGCATGTTTTAATTTTTAGACCACTTATTGATTGCTATCAGGATGTGAAGAGAGTTTCAACCCGTATAACCATTTATATAATGGATATATTTAAAGTGTTTATAAAACAAATGTCCTACCTTTTAAGTTATTTATAACTTCATCATAAGAAATGTAAAAATGCAACAACTGTTCAGGCTAATGATGATAATATACTTCAAGAGAAATCGAAGAACGAACTAGTGTGACGTCATTATGAACTAAATTAGGCCAAAACGCATTTTTGGGGGGAGTTTGTTTCAGTTCGAACTCAGTTTGAGTTCAAAAACAGTTTGCCAAAGCGAACTTTTCTGGTAAACATCTTCGAACTACCATTGGTCCATGGCGATGATGTAAGAGGTGGGTGTGGCTCTGAGGCTCCGCCTTCTTTGTTGTAGAAATCTTCTCCAGTCCATTTCTTCTGTTCAGTCCGTCGAGGTCATGAACTAGTAGAAACTGAATTTGTAATTGTTATTCTGCAACACATATTTAAGGGTGTGTTCACACTTTTAGTTCGGTTTGCATTGTTCATTTGAATATATATATATTTAACACCGGCATTTTTAACACCAAACCCTCGAGATACCGAACCTAAAGGCATTGGGATACGTTCACAACCTGATTGGTCGGCTTTTATTACGTATATTTCACGACTTGTGAACTTACCGAACATCCAAAACAATCCTACATATTGTAGCCACATATGATGCAGCTTTGACCAGCTGAGAACTCGTGAAGAGCTTATAAAATGTGTAAAGGAGTGTAAACATTGGCATGAGTCCCTCCGTCTCACACACACACACACACACACACACACACACACACACACACACACACGGTTCTGATTGCCTGTACCGAACTGTGATGGACAACGTCGTGACAATGATGAGAAAAAACAGCTATTCTTGAGCATTCTGTCCTTTTTAGGGTCTTATCTTGTGACATCATGTCCTGTTTTTGTTTCGTTTACATGTCTTTGGTCCGTGTTGCGTTCATATTTCATTTGAACTGCACTAGAGTTAGTTTGGGTCTCAGTCTGCTTGTTTGGTGTCACCAGGGCTGGACCCGAATATTCGTTCGGTGGGTTGGTATTCGATTTAAAAATTTGACATTCGAATATTCGTGTTTTTTTTTTTTCTTGCACACCTGGCATCCCCCTCGAAACGGTTCTCATTCGCGCATGAATATGTTTTACACTATAAAATCTGGTGAAATATAATACTTAACATATAATTTCGTTATAGCTACTTAATAAATATACTTGCTTCCACTGCTTCGGTTAAGCTGCGTTGCTTTGACATTGTGGAAAATAGAATAATAGAAACAAAATGTATTATCCTTTTTACCCGTTATTATCAATCTAAATAAATTTTTCTTTATTTAAATTTAGTTTTTCTTTATTTAAATTTAGTTTTTCTTTATTTAAATTTCGGTTTTCTTTATTTAAATTTCGGTTTTCTTTATTTAATTTCTGTTATTTTATTTAAATTTCGTTTGTATTTATTTAAATCTACCCTACTTTGTCAGTGAGAAAAATATTATAAGACTACCTTATTAAAAATATTGCTTAAGTTAACAGACCTGTGTGTGTGTGTGTTTTATATGACTAGTGCAGTGTCCGTTCTCGGAGCATAAGCCCTGCTCGCGTGAGGCGCGCCGCTTCCCACTCGCGCTGTTCTGTAGTTTATTAAAAGTTTATTCTTTCTGAACGTGTCGCGTCTCGCCTGTCTATCTCCCTTGTGAAGTCGTTTGGATGAACGGTTCTCGAAATAATCAAAATGCAAACGGACAGACAGACATATAGAGATTCCTGCCTTTATTAGAGAGAAAAATATGTTCAGCCCCCTCTCTCCCAAGCTTCGAATATTCGATGTTCTTTACTACCGAAGCTTCGAAACTCAAAAAATGGTATTCGTCCCTACAGTGTTCAGACGGCAGCCTTCACTTCTATTCAACTGAACCGCACTAACAGAGCGATCACACCAGAGTTTGTTTTACCAAACATGTCGAACCAAACCTAACACACCCTACGTGCCGCTCTCAGCAGTGATGGCGTTGTTGGGATGTTCGCTTACAGTAAACCGCTGTTCAGTGGTCAGGTATTTTAAACGTCTTTTTACCCCAAAGCGAAGAATGAAAAAGAAAATTTTCACTGTGAGCATATCGTGAGCCTTCTTCTATATGTGCGCAAATGTATGTAGAAATACAGTAACGTTCTTTAATAGCGTGAACCCAGATTACCCGGTGCGCAGCTTTGACGGCCGCAAGCGCATGATCCTCAGCACCATTTCCTGGATGGGTGGGAAGAACCCTTTCCTGGGCATCGCCTACATCACAGTGGGATCCGTGTGTTTCTTCCTGGGAGTGGTCCTGCTGATCATCCACCATAAATACGGCAACCGCAACAACAGCGCTGACATTACCAATTAACGCGTGAGGTGTCGGTCATGTGATGCTCCTGTACACACAGGTGCCGGAGGGACTGCTTACAATGTTATTGTGTATGCACTGGCCGTGTTTAACGATCTGTTTCAAGCCTTTCTTTCATCCACACCAAAGCTTTATATTGGAAATCTTGATTCTGACACAGTTGATCTTTCTGCATGAAGTATTTAGTGGTGAGGACAGTATGACGGCACTGTCGAGTTACTGGATGATGGGCAGTCGTACAGTAGGACTGTATTGAATCCCACACAAACATGTCCAGGTCATATTTTGCCCAAAAATCTAATGAAAAAGGGGTTGACATTTGACATTGACATTTTCATGGGCACATTTTCCCCTAAAAATTCACCATGACATTTAACTTTTTAGTTTGTTTGTAATTATGTCATGATTTTAATTATATTCTCTTTACAATAATACAGTGATTTTTTTAAGATCAGCATAACTACAGGCAAATACAACAATTCTACCATGGTGCATTATTTATTTGTTTATTTATTATTATTTTATTACTTTTTTTCTTGCATTACAATTATGAGAATTTGGGGAATTGTGCTTATTTGTCATGTATATACTATATTGTCACAATGCAAAAAATATATATATATATCAGCCTAAAAATATATATTTACTTTTTTTTCTTTTGATTTTAAGGTTAAATATGACCAATCTTGACTGGGTTTGTGAGATTCATCCATTTGGATAAGAATATAATATACTACCGTACAATGATAATATGGTACAATCAAAACAGTAATGTATTTTAATCAGTGATTTTTTATAGAAATTCAATATTCCTGATAAGATAGTTTCAGTAAGGATTGTTGCACTGTGTTATTTGAAATGCTAAACCGTAACGCTAAAAGCTAATGTGGTCAGTTTTTTTGTTTCTTCTATGAAAAGCTTGTTCTTGAAAAGCAATGTGTATTTAAAAAAGGAAATGTGTGTGTTTCGCAGCTGCTATGAAATCCTGTATCCAGCTCAGTTCTGTGTGTCTGTTGTTGGGCCAAAGTCATGCCATTTACTGAAAAGAGTTGTGTGATAATAAACCACAAATGCATGAGAGATGTGCTGTGCTGCTTTTCTGCCTCGGCCCTGTAAATCAAGTACGAGTGATTACAAAAATTAAGTATATATCATTTTTGTTTTTTTTGTTTTTTTACCCAATCAGACTAGTTACTTTTTTTTATTGATTGAATGTATACATATTGTTCACACAATGGCAGTAAATAATTAGTAATTGATTGATTCTCCATAATTTTTTTTAATGTTTCATATTGCTTATATACGTTCAGAAAGTCTTCCTAGTTTTGTGAAATCACACACACACACACACACACACACACACACACACACACACACACACACACATACATAATACTTGGAAAACTGAGAGGCCACACAGACCACTGGATTTACAGAAATCATTTCACTTTTAAGGAGTGTTTTCTCATCACTGGTTATCAGATCAACTCTTGATGAACACAGTATTATTACTCAGTAAGTATTGAACCATGTATCGCTATGTCTTTGGAAACATTTATTATACTTTTTTGTTATTTTAAAATGATTTATTTAACATTAATTTGGTAAATCCTGACAATGTAATGTTCAATGCGCTCATGTTGCCGATGACAAAGAATATAATATATTTTATTTCTCTGTGTATGTGTGTATCAATATGGTACAGTAATCCTATTCAGTTTAATGTGAGAAATTAGTTAGGTCAAAACAATTAATCTAAAAGTAGTCAATTACATTAACTAACATGTGCAATGCTATGGAATACGTTACTAACTACAATTTTTGTCATGTAATTTAGAATCAGTAACTGACCAATAGTAAGATATTTACCCAGCACTACAAATGGGTTATCAATCAAATATTTGGTGTCTGGCCAGATTACAGTTTGCTGGATAGTTGTTTGCTTTTGTCTTGATTTGGCAGTGACATGTAGGCTAACTTACTTAAACCTGTGATTACTATACACTCTAGACTCTAAATAAAAATATTGGGTTGTTCCAACCCAAATTAGGGTCAAATATGTACAAACCCAACCGTTGGGTTAACTTTTAACAACATTTGGACCCAACGGTTAGGTTTGTGGGTTTAAACATCCAAGCATTATTCTTCTCCTAATGTTGTAGACTGAAGTGGACGGAATATTACAAAACAAAATCAGCAAGATGAGCTTTTATTTAATCCGAAGTGTGACAAACATACTTATTAATAATGGTAATAACGGTATTTAACCAAACGCATATTAATTGAACAACCAAAAGGTAAAAGGTCACTCGGCTACTCGATTCGTTTATGAGTCATTTAATTGAAACGGCCAGTCCGAACGAACCGATTAGCTAGAAAGAATCATGGAAAGAATCTAGCGAATTCGCTTACTCGAATCGTTTTTGAATCATTTGGAACGCATAGTCCGAACGAACCGATTCGCTATAAAGAGCCGGATCTCGCGGCTCTCCTGTCCAGCAGGAGGCAGTGATGCGCTGTTTATGCGGTTTATTCTGAGTCAGACTCGAGCTGAAGAAGGAAGTGACATTTTCAAGTGTCCTTGTGCGGCTTCCTGAACATCACGATCTGAAGGAGAAATCATTCATCACCATGTTTAGGCATTTAAGGGTGAGATTTAAGATCTTTATGTCATTTATCATTGCATTTATCTGGCGAAAGCGATTGAACATCTTCTCATAACACAGCCTGGATTAGATTTGGCCAGAATTAGAAACACTGTTAGCCTAGTAACGTTAGCTGCTCTCATGACCTCCTGCCCATTACTGAAGATTATTAAGCATCTGTGTACGTTATATTTTTGTTTATTAACAAAATTACCGTGTAAGAAAAAAAATACAAATACTGTATTAGTATATTTATCTGTAAATCCATGTAATTACTTTCACGAATCTCTGTCAAACTCGATAAACTGGGAGTTTCCTGAATAGATTTACGCCGTTGACGTTTATTATCATTATTAATTGATTATGTACTTGAGGGTTTATGAAATAAATGTTTTTCTCCAAAACACTGGCCACAATTATTGGCACCCCTAGATTTTTTTTACGAGTAAAATATCTCTGGAAGTATATTCCCATTAATATTTACCTTTATTAGCACACCAGCGTGACTAGGAACATGAAATTGTCCAGCCATGACTTCTTGTTTCACAGGAGTTTAAATATGAGGAAACACAAAGGCCAAATTCCCTTAGGCCGTTTCTCAATACTAAGTACGCAAACTTCGGACTTGCGTCCTTGGTAGTTCAGACTTGCCAAGTTCGACTTAGGAGAACGAACTCCCGAGGACGAGAGGACGCAAGTCCGGTTATTCTGCAAATGAGACAGCGGCGTTCTTGATCGCGTCACTCAGCACGCTCTGGCTACTCCGGTTATCTCTTTATGTATATTTAATCAACAATAAAACGAAATATGGTATAAAACAACACTCTGCCTCTTTTCATTTAAAAAAAAAATCTTAAACACATTAAATGGCCACACAAATGTGGTTCAGGCAACGTGTACATTGATTATCTTCACTGCATAACAACACGAAATAAAACGCAACCCTGCTTCTTTTTGCTTTCATTAAAAAAAATATTAAACATTATTGAACATTAAAACTGACATTTAAAAAACAGACGGGGTTGTGTCATTTTATTTTATTATACATGTACAGTGAAGAGAATTTATAATAAAATTAATATAAAAAATATTATATATATTTTAAAATATATAACTGTCAGCCTAAAATAAAATTACACAACCCTGACTCTTTTTGTTAAATGTCCGTTTTAATGATCTGATATCCAGTATAAAAGTATAAGTAAATAAAAATAAATAAAGCAAACAATTCAGTCAAACATAAGTCAGCTTAAAATAGCCTATAGATAGCTCAAGTTAAATAGCCTAAATATATAAAATTATGAAACTTCACTTTGCCCTCAGCCAAAACGATTTGCCATGGAACAAATGATAGATTAATGAGACCAAAGATCGCCCGTTAGATATACACAAGACGAGTTATATCTCATGTTTAACCGCTAGACTAGAGACACCAGAGCCAGCGGCAGACATCAGAAGCACTAGCCGAGGAAAAGCTGTTCCAGTCGGGGTTATTGAGCGCTGAGCGCCCGGTGATCGCCTGGATCTCACAACTCCGAAAACGTCAGATACATTTTTTAAATAGGCGCTATCTTTATAAATAAACCACAGATTTAAGCTTTAAACAACTACATTCTCGACTGAAACACTCTTAGAATTACATTTCGTGACACGATAACAGTAGTATTTTGATATTACGCGGGTTTTCTCCTCTGCCATTGACGCTTGCTGGTGGGACGAGATGCATTCTGGGATACCTGTCTGTCTCAAGTTTGCACAAGTCACCTCTACATGCATCCTCGGTAAAAGGGGCGGATCAAGAACACATCCGGGGTTTTGAACTGGACTTGGCTAGATGTGAACTTTTGAATTGGGACAGTACTTGGGCAGCGACTGATGACGTTTCACAAGTCCACAAGAACACAAGTACAGACAAGAACGCATATTGAGAAACGGCCTTAATCATCCGTCACAATGAGTAAAACCAAAGAATATAGTTCTGATGTGCATCTCAAAATAGAAAGTGGCTGTAAGAAAATAGCAAAAAAATTGAAAATAAACATTTTGACCATGAGGGCAATTAATAAGTTATAATCAAATAAAGATGTTACGAATCTGCCAGGAAGAGGACGTGTAACTATATTGCCTTAATGCACGGTGAGGAGGAAAGTTTGAGTGGCCAAAGACTCTTCAAGGATCACAGATGGGGAATTGCAGAGATTAGTTGAGTCTTGGGGTCAGAAGCGTAGCAAAAAAAAAAGTTGTTTGGTAGGGTTTCAAGAAAAATCCTCCTCGCTCATCCAAAACCAAACTCCAGCAAATTCAGTTGTCAGACACGACTGGATCTTCACACGGCACAGGGTTCTGTCGTCAGAAGATCAAACTAAAAAAATATAGATGGGTTTGGTGCACACAAGGATAAAAAGTACCCCATGTGTACAAGGAGATTGCAAAAAGTATTTAATAAAATAATTGTGGCCAACGTGTTTTGGAGAAAAACATTTATTCATAATTCATAATTTCCCCCCCAATTTCAATTATTTTACTTCAATGAAAGGTCAGCTTTAAAAAAATCTTTTTTTAATGAAAGATCTAAAGGATAAAAAAATGCAGATTTATTTTTTACAGCCATTTTTGATCATATTTACCAGGGGTGCAATTAATTCTGACCACAACTGTATATGCGTGTGTGTGTATATGGATATATGTATGTATCTATATACTACATACTGTATATGATCCGTGTAGGTCCAGTGTAAATGGATGAACAGAGGTTTTAGTGCGCAGAAGTGTCTTTCTCTCATTTATGGAAGCTTGTTCCCACCATGTAATAATAATAAATAAATAAAAAAAAGGTAATTGAGACTTTTTAATCTCACAATTCAGTTTTTTCCCCTCAGAATTTTGTTGCAGAATTCTGAATTTATAGGTATATTTATAGATAAGAAAAAAAATGCTATAATGTTTTCTTTTTCAGAATTGTGAGACAACATTTTTTAATTTCTAGGAAAAAAAGGTCTAAATTGTGAGAAGTCACTTTTATAGTTTCTTCTGTGGTGGAAACGATCTTCTACGCTGTTGTGCTAGTTTTACCTTCTGCGCACACATCCATGCACTGACGCGTGTGTGTTGTCCTCGTCCTCCAGACCCTGCAGCAGTTCTCCAGGAGGACCGTGTCCAGTAGCGCTCCCAGACAGCTGGAGAATAAAGTCCCGGGAAAGCAGAAGATATTTCAGGTTCGTTCTGATCTAATCCGACTCCACATTTAGTCAAACCCTTAAGATTTCACAGGTTTAGCTACCACATCTTTTTATTCCTCTTTGGCACTCGCTAATGGTAATGTAGAAGTTAAGGTTGTAATCTGTTCCCAGGTTCTGGACTGATATTGTGGATGAACAGATAAGTACGACATGATTCGCTAGTAGGGTTCACTTGTATAGTAGGCTGTGTATTACTAATCACTGCATGTGTCATAATGCTGAAATGGTATAAAGTGTCAAGTTAAACAAGTAGTTTAAAGCTTCACTTATTCTATAACTGTGATTTCACTGGCTTTGATGCTGGAAGATTCTGCTTACGGCAGTCTGGCGCTATGCTGAGGATGGCTGCTATATTATACTGAGATATTATAATTCTTAAAGCTACACTGTGTAGGATTTTCTCCCATCTAGCGGTGAAATTGTATATGACTACCAACTGAATATTACGTTCTAGCCCGTCCCTTTCCGAGGGCGTTTTAACTCTTACGGTGGCCGAATTATTCCAAGGTTAACATGGCTTCCAGTTCGACTTCCTCCATGAGTGTTCCTTTAGAAAACTATTACAAATTGCTTTTGCAAATTTAGTTATGTAGTCAGTTAATATTAGGGTATCGATTCAGATGTTCTGATTCGATTTCGATTCCCGATTCGACTCAATGAATATAGATTTAATACAAATCCTATATTTATAAAAAAGAACGGTGAACATAAGTGGTTAATTAATAAAAAGAAATCAAGAGCCACACACCTCTATATTAAACTTTTTTTTATTTTAGGTACATTAAAACCCAACTTCAAATGCATACAATGAATAGACAGGATTTTGATGCAAGATGAAAAATGTATGCTGAAAATTGACAGAACAGTCTTGATCAGTCAGGTTATTTTATGTTTAAGAGAAAACTAACATATAATCTCACTGAATTTCCAGGTATGTCCCTCTTTGGCTAATGTATTTACAAGATGGAAGCAATTTTTCATAACTCACCCGTTTGTACTTTTAATAAACCAATAAAAACATTTGGCGCGAGGTCACAGCGTTTGGGTTCGCGCGCTCACAAGGTTTGCGAAAAGTACAGACTACAGGCTAACACACTCGAGGTTAGAGCCAGGGCAGACGACAGGAGGAAGCGTGCAAAGAAAAGTAGTGTGTGTAAGTTGCAACTTGTGTGATACAGTGCTTAAATATGAAAATACATGACATCTACATTTCAGTGGTAACAGATAAGGTGATGATCATCATCTTTCTTTATTATTGTTAGCACTGCCTCAAACTAAAGCGGCGTCTCTTCGGTTCGGAGCTGTCATTTTCTTAAATGAGCCGCGGCAATGTTTCAAATGAGCTTCTAACGCTAGACAAACGCCTTTGTTTTCAACGCGATCACCTTGTACCCAAACTATTTCGAAACTAAGGAGCCATTTGTCCGCCGATTACATACAAGCTCCTCGGCGCCGCGTTTGCGGGACTCATGTTTCGCGCTGTAGGGGATTTTAAAAAAGTGACGTGAGTGGAAGGGCGGCGCCGGGGCAGTGTGTGTGTGTGTGTGTGTGTGGGTGTGAGCGGGAGGCAGAGCGGCAGAGAAGATGTGACATAGTTGCGAAATTGCAGGCGCGGTTCGAAATGGCTGTTATTTAAAATAGCGTAGCATATTTTAAACTAATCGGTTAACCGTTTCAACCGGCTAATGAGGCTCGGTGGTCGGTCAATAATTGTTTTAGTTTTCGCCATCCCTAATATCATTTTGAAAAAACAGTGTTTTTGCTAAAAATAATCTTAAAAAATGACACCGTGTAGCTTTAAGAATAAAATATTTTCTTTAAATTGTTGCTATGTGACTGAGATTGATCTTGAATGTTCAGTTTGTGTTGGTGGTCTCGCTTACAGAAGTAAAATTGAGCAAAATAAGTTATTAAATGAGATCTGTGGCATTATTCTTACTTCCTAAAGTGGAAAATCAGAATTGGGCGTTTCTTCTTTGAACTGTTTTTATGCTTTACACTTGTAAAGTAAGTTCTGAAGTATCAAATGCTAATATGTAACTTCTGCTTGTTTCAGGAAGACGATGGCCTGCCGGTTCATCTGAAGGGAGGCGTCACAGATGCTCTCTTGTACAGGGCGACTATGGCCCTTACGGTCTTCGGTAAGCTTTAGCCTGCCGTTTTGGCATTCATTTGTTATTTGTGCTTTATCAGTCTTTAATCTGGAAATCCATTGACATGGGATGAAGTCATAATACAACATTAACAGTTTAATCTTTTAAAATATAATCACATTAATTTAACATTTCTTTTCATTTATTTGGCAAGCAAAGTGCTACACAACCGAGGTTTACTGGGAAAATTAAAAAATGGAAGAAAAAATTGTTTTAATAATTATCATTATTTTTGGAGAATGTTTTTGTGGGTTCTTCTACAATGGTCATGACGACTGTCATGCTCCAAAACAAAACCACATAAAAGTAGTTCTTGCATATTGTGCTTTATCCCAGGTTATATTATCTGAAGTGTGTGAGTGATGTAATCCACGGCTAGCTGTGCATTAAACGGTTTTAAATCACGACGTGGCGGCAAAGCACCACCTGAAGTGAAGCATAGTGCATTAAAACGCTATAATGCACAGCTAGCCATGGATTATCCTGCTTATACAATGTCGTTTGCCAGCATTGACGACTTAAAGCTGTTATTGATGTTTGCAGTGCAATATTTGACCGGAAGGATCAAACCGACGGTTATTTCCATCAGTTACGACTCGTTAGATCCAGCGTTCTGCCCGCTTTGAATCAAACACAAAGATAAAGTAGTGCGTAAGATTACATTTATTTAGATTTAATGAATTTTAGCAATTATTTTAATT
The DNA here is from genome assembly GCF_949152265.1 of Phoxinus phoxinus. Taxonomy (NCBI): domain Eukaryota; kingdom Metazoa; phylum Chordata; class Actinopteri; order Cypriniformes; family Leuciscidae; genus Phoxinus; species Phoxinus phoxinus. The sequence continues at coordinate 5,429,065 of NC_136888.1, forward strand.
AATTATCAAGAGATTTAGATGAGGTGTGTGTGTGAATTACCTGCGTCTGTTCAGCATCTCTCTCTATTAATAACAAAACTGTCCGTTTAAATGACTTCAAAACCAGCGATGTTGCTCTCTCGATTAGTGTTAATTTTGTCACCTATTTTTAATTTAGTCTTAGTCTTAGTCTTGTGCCAAATGTCCTTGTTAGTTTTAGTCATATTTAGTCATTCACATATCTTTTTTTGTTAGTCTAGTTTTAGTCGACTAAAAGTCTCATCATTTTAGTCTAGTTTTAGTCAAAAGAGAACTTAAGGTATCTTAGTCAAGTTTTAGTCGACTAAAAGTCTTTTCATTTTAGTCAAGTTTTAGTCGACTAAAAGTCTTTTCATTTTAGTCAAGTTTTAGTAAAAAAAATTGTCTTTTTTTTTAATAACACATTATTACTGAGATTATTTCTGATTAACATTTCAGTAAAAAAGTGTTTCACATATCTCAAATATTGGTAATGTCATAATTACCTGACAAAATACACTTGTTGAATGATTTTTGTTGAATGCAACTGTTAAACATCTGGTTTTCAATTTCTGATTTAGGAGACACATTTACAAATGATGAAACTGTTCTGTATTTTATTTTAACCATCACAATTCAAAAGCTGGGGCCCAACAGACTCCGACTGAAGTTACAAAGGCGCGGGAAGAGGTTTCAGGGGGTGCTGAGTTTTTTCAGTCACCACTTTTGAATAAGAAACAATATCAAGACTATAAAACTTGTCAAAACTCCGCGAATCACAACAAGTGTATCGTGGGAACACTCGTTTAAACAGCGCATACACTCGAACTTGACTGCACCTCACATTTTTGACTTTATTGATACTGCTTTTAATCGTAATGCAACGGTCCGGTTAACGGGACATAACCTAAAGAAAAGGGTTATTAGTCTGTCATGTACAATGAAAAAGCCTGCGCAGCGACAGGAAATATAATTTAACACAAAAAGCCTGTAGTGCTAACGTTAGATGGTGGACTTGCGCTCAGGATTGTTTTTTTTTTTGAGCGGCGTGTGGACAAATTCTTTCTACGCACACACACCATTTTATGTAACAATCTGTGTGTATGTTTAAACATTTTTTTTTAAATGGCTTGGTCGAATTCTAATGTAGAATGCGCTTCTAAGTATAACACACCGTTGCCATGAAAAACAGAGCGTTGCCATGGATCGTTGCCACACACAGGATTCTAACCGTAGACGGAGCGCATTATTTTCTTTAGTGGAAGCAATACAATCGTAACCTGCATAATGTATGTGCCAAAACAAACACCATAGCTTCGTAATGTTACTTGAGCAACAGCGCGAACTCATTCGGGATATTTTAAAGGCTATAAAAGGGATATTTTTTTTTTTCAGTTGGTGAAAAAACGACAGCATATTGGTTTGGAGAAATGCAAATGACAATTTTTTGTTTTATATTTATTTATTAAAGATGAGCTGTTCCCAGAGTACATAGCATTCTGATTTGTGTATATGATCGAGAATCGTACGATCAAATGGTCTAAGTATTTTTAACCCCTTAAGCGGCACCCCCCTTTTTTTTAATTGACATGAAAATGCACATTCCGAACTTAAATGGTTGTAATTCAAGAATGTTTGGAATATAGATGCAAGATTGGTCTTGTTTTAAAGACATTTGGCAGATTTTTGTAGAAGTGAAATAAATTAAGAAAGTTAAACAGAAAAAAAAGTTATAGAAGTTTGAGCTTATGAAAATGTACAATGCTAAAAAGATTATTATTCATATTTTATATAAAATATACATTTTTAAAACCTGGTGGACTCTAAAAATGTGAAAAAAATCAAAGCCAAAAATCTGAACAAGTTGTGTTTCAAATTTTAAGATTGATTTCTCAAAAAATAAGCTTTCAGTGAGATGTAGTTTGGGCGCAGTACCAAACTTTTCCACTAGTTGACATTTCTGCCCATATAAGGGCACCTCCATTTCCATATGTTGTTTGAGTGATCTGAACCATTATTTTTACCATTTTCATACAATTTATGAAGTAGACATCCTATTCAGAAGTAGTGTTGGGAGTTTTGGAGATTTTGAAATGAATTCAACCTCTAAGAAACACAACAAGAACACGTGTGTGCATTATAGCTCGCTGCCACATCACTAATGCTGAATCTATTATTTTTTTTCTTTATATTTAAAACATTTTCAGACTTTTTTTTGTAAAAGAATTGAATGGATGCTATCTTTTGAACTCTTGGCATGAAAACAAACTGAGGTTTCTACCATTCTTTCATGATTTTTCATGTTCATCACTATTTCAAAATAAAGGTCTGAAGACTATAAAAGAAGATGAAAATATTCTTGTTGCAAATTGATAAATTACGGCTCCTCTGTCATTTTTTTTTTTTAAATAAGTCACCAAATATGTAAACTAGAGATTGTAAGCTTTCAAATTATATATAGTTTGTCAAGATTAGTTTAGGTTTAGTGTAGGATATTACTGTTTTAAATATGTAATGGCTGTGGTGCCAATATAAGGGGTTAAAGGTCAGGACAGTTGCTTACTATTCACTGTCTGTCTTTACGGGTTGTTCAGGGTTGTTGGTTTGTCTTGATGTTTTGTACTTTGTACTCTTTCCAGTGTACAAAATGAACTGAATATGTATTTATTTTCCTCTGTAAACAACAACTCTTCTTCTCTCCTCAGGGTGCGGGTATGTGGTGTATTCATTGCTCAGCGCTGCACTGCCCAAGAAGAAGAATTGAACATGCCTCTCTATTCATGTGTCTGAGTTGTAAAGATCTATAACCCTCAGAATTATATGTCTTGTCATTTATTTTGAGTACATTGGATTCATATTTATTGATTGGACTATAAAGCGCAATCATTATGTAATAAAACGTTCCACTGTACTGAATCTTTGTGTTTTATGTTCTGCTCTCAACTATATTCACTACGTTTCGTTAGATTTAAAGTCAGATAATGGCTGATAATTGTTAGCTATACACTGTAGAAAAAAAAAATTCATGATTTGTTGTCACAATCTCCTTTGTTGTATTAACTCTAAAATTTTAAGTTCATTTAAATGAATAATTTAAGGCATCCAGGTGACCTTTTTAAGTTAAACCAACAATATTTTTATTCAGGATACAGTGTAGTATTATTCTGTTGATATATAGCATGCTAATGGTATGGTTTGCAACGGTTCTCTATGGGCTTTCTGCTGAAAATAGTAGCCAACAAATAAGCCAAAGTGTTTAAATGAAGGGGATGAGGGACATTCCTACAGTTTGGTGGATTTTGGACTGTGCTGGTTTGTTTAAAAAAGAAGCTAAAATTAAATTATTTTTAGTTTTGAGGGAGAAAATGTCTGTCCCATTAAAACACACTGGTCAAGCTTAGGCTAGCAGATGATTTACATTTAGGAAGAATTTTAATAGATATACAAAATCTATAAAAAATAAAAAATGTTCATGTCCAGTGCAAATTAACAACAGGGTGAATGTTATGTTGCTAACAGATGGGACTAAAAAGAGTAAGAAAAGAAAAGTTCTTGAAGTTACTTTACCTTACAAGGAATGATGTCACTTCTAGCAAGTCATGCAATTAGCATACACTTAAAGGCAGTGTGTGTAGGCAATGCTTTTCATTAACACTTTTTTCAAAATACTGATATATATATATATATGTGTACAGCTCTGGAAAAAAATTAAGAGACCACTGCAAAATTATCAGTTTCTCTGGTTCTACGATTTATAGGTGTTTGTATGTGTATGTGTTTGGGTAAAATTAACATTTTAGTTTTATTCTATAAACTACTGACAACATTTCTCCCAAATTCCGAATAAAAATATTGTCATTTAGAGCATTTATTTGCAGAAAACGACAACTGGTCAAGATATCAAAAAAAGATGCAGTGTTGTCAGTCCTCAAATAACAGAAAGAAAATAAGTTATTATTTTATAAATAATCAAACTATAAAAACTATAAAAAATTATAAAAACATATTAATTTTTAAACAACACAATACTAATGTTTTAACTTAGGAAGGGTTCAGAAATCAATATTTGGTGGAATAACCCTGATTTTCAATCACAGCTTTCATGCGTCTTGGCATGCAGTCTTTCACAGTGATGTTAGGTGACTTTATGCCACTCCTGGTGCAAAAATTCAAGCTCGGCTTTGTTTGACAGCTTTTGACCATCCATCTTCCTCTTGATACCATTCCAGAGGTTTTCAATGGGGTTCAGGTCTGGAGATTGGGCTGGCCATGCAGGGTCTTGATAATAATAATAATAATAAGTTTTATTTATATAGCGCCTTTCCAGGGCTCAAGGACGCTTTACAATAAACAAACAGCAATAAAGGAAATTGACATTAAGACAGCAGACAAGACAACAGTATGTCGATGTGAGTGAAGTACAATAAATGTGAATTAGGTACAGGGGGTTTGTACAAACAGCAGAATACAAACAGATAGCTTGAACAGATAGTGTAAAAAAAAAAAAAAAATCAAGAATTATGGTATTCAGTAAAAAGGTATGTTTTGAGCATGGATTTGAAATCAGAGATAGTGTTAACAGAACAGAGTGACCAGGGGAGAGAGTTCCACATTTTGGGTGCAACAACACTGAATGATCTGCCCCCCATAGAAGCAAGGCGATGCCGAGGGACAACGAGAAGGCTAGAGTCAGAGGATCGTAAGGTGCGAGTCGGGGTGTAGGGGAGGAGCAGGTTACAGAGATATGGGGGAGCCAGGCCATGTAGAGATTTAAAAGTGAGAAGGAGAATTTTGAATTTGATACGTTAAGCCACAGGAAGCCAGTGAAGATCGTGCAGAATTGGGGAGAAATGTGCAGAACGCTTGGTGTGGTTGAGTAGTCTGGCAGCAGAGTTTTGAATGTATTGTAATTTGGAAATGGAGCTAGCAGATAGTCCAATGAAAAGTGCATTACAGTAATCAAGACGTGATGTGACAAATGCATGGATGACAGTTTCAGCGTCTGAGATACTGATGAAGGGACGGAGCTGGGCGATGCGACGTAGATGAAAGAATGCCGATTTAGTGATAGAATTAATGTGAGAGTGGAAAGATAGAGAGGAGTCAAAGATTACACCAAGATTTTTAACAGTACTGGATGGTTTGATATGAGAGCCAGCGATCTCACAGGTGAAGTTGGTAGGAATTTTATTAGTGAGTGACGGAGGTCCGGTAAAAATAATCTCAGTTTTGTCCATGTTAAGTTTGAGAAAATTTGAATGAAGCCAATCTTTTATTTCATGCACACAGGCAGAGAGTTTGTCGGTTGTGATAGACAGAGTCGATGTACAGGTAGTATATAATTGAATGTCATCAGCGTAAAAATGATAATTAAAACCATAGTGGCGGAGGATCTGACCAAGAGGTATTAAATAAATGATGAATAATAATGGCCCTAGAACGGATCCCTGAGGGACACCTTGCTTCAGGGGGACAGTAGGTGAGCCAAAATCCTGAAGTGAAATGTAGAATTGTCTGTCAGAGAGATAGGAAGAAAACCAAGAAAGAGCAGCACCGGAAATACCCACATCCGAAAGGCGAGAAATGAGTAGTTGATGGGAGACCGTATTGAAGGCAGAGCTGAGGTCGAGCAGCAGGAGCATAGACAGAGAACCAGAGTCACCAGAGAGAAGCAGATCATTCAGTACCTTAACTAGTGCAGTTTCAGTACTATGTAGAGGGCGAAAACCAGATTGAAGCGGATCAAAAAGATTATTTTCGACTAGAAAAGACTGAAGCTGGGAGGCAACAGTACTTTCTAGTAATTTAGCTATGAAGGGTAGATTTGAAATAGGACGATAATTAGATAAAACTAAGGGATCAAGGCTGGGTTTCTTGAGAACCGGGGTAACAGCAGCAGTTTTGAGTGGCAGAGGGAATGAAGCAGAGGTAAGAGATGCATTAATGAAGTGAGAGATAGGTGCAGAGATAACTGAATGGCAAAGTTTCAGAAGTGGAGTAGGAGCAGGGTCAAGACGACAAGATGAAGGGTTGGATTTCAAGATTAACTCAGAGACAGAAGAAGGAGTAGTCAGAGAATTGACCAGGTTGATTCGGCAGATATCTAATATTTGTAGCATCAGTAGAGAGGCACCAGTTTACGGCATTTGTCTTTTCTAGCAGGTGAGTCAAGAATGAAGTGCAAAGTTCATCAGAAGCTAGAGTAACATGAGATGGAGGTTTGGTAAGTTTATTTATTGTGTTAAATAATGCTTTTGGTCTGTTGCTTGATTTATTAATTGTGGCAGATACAAAACTAGAACGAGCCAAGTTCAGGGCAGATTTATAATTTTTTACATGTTCAATAAAAGCTAAATGGTGAACAGTCCGGCCAGTTTTCCTATAATGACGCTCAAGCCGTCTACCAGTGGCCTTTAGGATACGGAGCTCAGGAGTGTACCAAGGAGATGAATGGGCGGAAGGGACTCTTCTGGTCTTAATAGGAGCATGCTTATCTAAGATATCCGAGATTATGGAGTGATAGTTAGATAATATCAGCGAGGGAGAAGAAATATCAAAGACATCAGAGAGATTAGAAGAGGCAATGGAGGTACAAAATAATGCAGTATCAACAGTTTTGAGATTGCGGTAGGATATAACAGTTGATAAACATTTCTTACGCATAGACAGGCTGAAGCTAAAATCAAGAAATTTATGATCAGAAATACCAGTGTCAGTAGAAGAGACGGAAGATATATTGGCCCTTGATGTACAGATCAAATCAAGGGTATGACCACGCGTATGAGTAGGAAAATTAACATGCTGAGTCAGATTAAAACAATCAAAAATGGAAAGTAACTGGTGGGTGTTAGAGCAGACAGCATCAACATGAATATTAAAGTCACCAAGCAGTAAAATGGGAAATGACAATGAGCAAGCAAGGGTCAACAGTTCACTGAGTTCAGAAAAGAAGTTAGACAGGACCTTAGGAGGTCGATAGAGCAAGATAATTATGAGAGATTCAGCTTTCAAAACCATGTACTCAAATGTATTGGTGTCGTGAAAGTCAAGTTGCTTGATTCGGAGGTTATCACAATGGATGATAGCAAGACACCTCCCTTTACCATGGAGTCGCGGTCTAGACAGATACTTATATCCATCTGGCGTAAGAAGATTTAACTGTAGAAAATCTTCAGGAACTTGCCAAGTTTCAGTGAGAAGGAAAATGTCAAGTTTATTGTCAGTGATCATTTCATTGAGGTAAGGGGCTTTATCCGAAATTGATCGACAGTTCAAAAGTGCAAAGTGATGATGCGAGAGATTTAAATTAGATGTATGTTGCTGATCGCTATCAGTGAGATAGATCAGAGAGCGCTGAATGGTGGGACCGGCATGCAGTTGTCTAGGTATGGACGATAGTCTATTGTTGGTCCAGATGCATGGAGGAGCATCAGGCTTTGAACAGAAGGAACTCATGAGTGTGCGCCGCGAACGGTGTATGTATCTTGGGCGACGGAGAATCCCGAGACTCTGACAGTATTCATACGTCATCGGATCAAGACGCGGGCGGCAATTAAAGGCCCTCAGTTGCGCAGGAAAATATTCAATATCCATCACGGATGCAAGACAAGAAATGAGGCAGAGGAAAAAATAAAAAAATGTTTTTGCCCAAGGCATGTTGATACTGAGAAAGTGAGAGCCCAATCACAAGCAGAACCACGTTGATCTGGTGGTCCTCCATCCACACCTTGATTGGCCTAGCTGTGTGGCACTGAGCATTGTCCTGCTGGAAAAAAAAACAATCCTCAGAGTTGGGGAACATTGTCAGAGCAGAAGGAAGTACGTTTTCTTCCAGGACAATCTTGTACGTGGCTTGATTCATGCGTCCTTCACAAAGACAAATCTGCCCGATTGTAGCCTTGCTGAAGCACCCCCAGTTGTCAGCTTTGTCCAACACCTGGTCGTCTAATGGTTAGACGGAGACCTGGAGAGACCTACAGGCCACAGTGTCTCGCACCCACTGTGAAACTTGGTGGAGGATCGGGGATGATCTGGGGGTGCTTCAGCAAGGCTGGAGTCGGGCAGATTTGTCTTTGTGAAGGATGCATGAATCATGAACATATTGAATTTAGGCTTTTTTCATATAAACATTTATCAGCATATAGATATAATAAAGCTCAACCGAACCTGCTTGATGAACCTCATTGGTTTTTGCTGATGCTCAAACGTTTTGTGTATGACGAGAATGAACCTCGTTGGTTCTAGAAGAAGCTCAAACGTGTTGCATAACGCGAGAATGAATCTCATTGGTTCTTGCTGAAGCTCATACGTGTTGCATAACGCAAGAATAAACCTCATTGGTTCTTGCTGAAGCTCAAACGTTCTGCATAAGATGAGAATGAACTTAATTGGTTCTTGCTGAAGCTCAAATGTTCTGCGTAAGATAAGAATGAACCTCATTGGTTATTGCTGAAGCTCAAACGTTCTGCATAAGACGAGAATGAATCTCATTGGATCTTGAAGAAGCTCAAACGTTCTGCATAAGATGAGAATGAACCTCATTGGTTCTTGCTGAAGCTCAAACGTTCTGCATAAGATGAGAATGAACCTCATTGGTTCTTGCTGAAGCTCAAACGTTCTGCATAAGATGAGAATGAACCTCATTGGTTCTTGCTGAAGCTCAAAGGTTCTGCATAAGACAAGAATGAATCTCATTGGTTCTTGCTGAAGCTCATACGTGTTGCATAACGCAAGAATAAACCTCATTGGTTCTTGCTGAAGCTCAAACGTTCTGCATAAGATGAGAATGAACTTCATTGGTTCTTGCTGAAGCTCAAATGTTCTGCATAAGACAAGAATGAACTTCATTGGTTCTTGCTGAAGCTCAAATGTTCTGCATAAGACAAGAATGAACCTCATTGGTTATTGCTGAAGCTCAAACGTTCTACATAAGACGAGAATGAATCTCATTGGATCTTGAAGAAGCTCAAACGTTCTGCATAAGATGAGAATGAATCTCATTGGATCTTGAAGAAGCTCAAACGTTCTGCATAAGATGAGAATGAACCTCATTGGTTCTTGCTGAAGCTCAAACGTTCTGCATAAGATGAGAATGAACCTCATTGGTTCTTGCTGAAACTCAAAGGTTCTGCATAAGACAAGAATGAACCTCATTGGTTATTGCTGAAGCTCAAAGGTTCTGCATAAGACGAGAACGAATCTCATTGGATTTCGAAGAAGCTCAAATGTTCTGCATAAGATGAGAATGAACCTCATTGGTTCTTGCTGAAGCTCAAATGTTCTGCATAAGACGAGAATGAACCTCATTGGTTCTTGCTGAAGCTCAAATGTTCTGCATAAGACGAGAATGAACCTCATTGGTTCTTGCTGAAGCTCAAATGTTCTGCATAAGATGAGAATGAACCTCATTGGTTCTTGCTGAAGCTCAAATGTTCTGCATAAGACGAGAATGAACCTCATTGGTTCTTGCTGAAGCTCAAATGTTCTGCATAAGATGAGAATGAACCTCATTGGTTCTTGCTGAAGCTCAAATCTTCTGCATAAGATGAGAATGAACCTCATTGGTTCTTGAAGAAGCTCAAACGTTCTGCATAAGACGAGAATGAACCTCATTGGTTCTTGCTGAAGCTCAAACGTTCTGCGTAAGACGAGAATGAACCTCATTGGTTCTTGAAGAAGCTCAAATGTTCTGCATAAGACAAGAATGAACCTCATTGGTTCTTGCTGAAGCTCAAATGTTCTGCATAAGACGAGAATGAACCTCATTGGTTCTTGCTGAAGCTCAAATGTTCTGCATAATATAAGAATGAACCTCATTGGTTCTTGCTGAAGCTCAAATGTTCTGCATTAGACAAGAATGAACCTCATTGGTTCTTGCTGAAGCTCAAATGTTCTGCATAAGACGAGAATGAACCTCATTGGTTCTTGCTGAAGCTCAAATGTTCTGCGTAAGACGAGAATGAACCTCATTGGTTCTTGCTGAAGCTCAAATGTTCTGCGTAAGACGAGAATGAACCTCATTGGTTCTTGAAGAAGCTCAAATGTTCTGCATAAGACGAGAATGAACCTCATTGGTTCTTGCTGAAGCTCAAATGTTCTGCGTAAGACGAGAATGAACCTCATTGGTTCTTGAAGAAGCTCAAACGTTCTGCATAAGATGAGAATGAACCTCATTGGTTCTTGCTGAAGCTCAAACGTTCTGCATAAGACGAGAATGAACCTCATTGGTTCTTGCTGAAGCTCAAACGTTCTGCATAAGATGAGAATGAACCTCATTGGTTCTTGCTGAAGCTCAAACGTTCTGCATAAGACGAGAATAAACCTCATTGGTTATTGCTGAAGCTCAAACGTTCTGCATAAGATGAGAATGAACCTCATTGGTTCTTGAAGAAGCTCAAATGTTCTGCATAAGACGAGAATGAACCTCATTGGTTCTTGCTGAAGCTCAAATGTTCTGCATAAGACGAGAATAAACCTCATTGGTTCTTGCTGAAGCTCAAACGTTTTGCATAAGACGAGAATGAACCTCATTGGTTCTTGCTGAAGCTCAAATGTTCTGCATAAGACGAGAATGAACCTCATTGGTTCTTGCTGAAGCTCAAATGTTCTGCATAAGACGAGAATGAACCTCATTGATTCTTGCTGAAGCTCAAATGTTCTGCATAAGACGAGAATGAACCTCATCGATTCTTGCTGAAGCTCAAATGTTCTGCATAAGACAAGAATAAACCTCATTGGTTCTTGCTGAAGCTCAAACGTTCTGCATAAGATGAGAATGAACCTCATTGGTTATTGCTGAAGCTCAAACGTTCTGCATAAGATGAGAATGAACCTCATTGGTTCTTGCTGAAGCTCAAATGTTCTGCATAAGACGAGAATGAACCTCATTGGTTCTTGCTGAAGCTCAAACGTTCTGCATAAGACGAGAATGAACCTCATTGGTTCTTGCTGAAGCTCAAACGTTCTGCATAAGACGAGAATGAACCTCATTGGTTCTTGAAGAAGCTCAAACGTACTGTGTAAAACGAGAATGAACCTCATTTGCTGAAGGTCAAACGTGTAAATAAAAGTCTATATTTAATGTGTTCGTCATATAAAGTGATCGAGTCTCTTCAGAACATTTGGAATAAACCATTCAATTCATATGGATTAGTTGTATCATCTATTTATGAACTTTTTAAGCGTCAAAGTGGTAGTTGTGTAGCTGTCAATCGAGGGACAGTCAGAAAGCTCTCAGATTTCATCAAAATCATTTGTGTTCCAAAGATGAAAGAAAGTTTTACGGGTTCGTAACAACATGAGGGTGAGAAAATTATGACAGAATTTTCATTTTTGGGTGAACTAACCCTTTAAGATTTTAAATGCCAAATGGCTCCAATGTAACTGGAATTTGGGAGATGTTATTGTTATGCGCAATAAAAATAGGTAGCTATTACAATACATTGTGTCTTATGTCAAAGAGAATAAGTAAATGTATATACTAATACTCAAAATGGCTCATTTAGACATATATAAATGTAACCTTTATTTTAAAGTGATGTTTTGATTGGGGACATATGGGAATTTGCCTGTCAAGTGCTTCAAAAGGTTTATTATTATTATTATGAAATAATCATTATGAATTTGTGCTAAGTTGTTTATGTGCGTGAAAAACACTCTAAAAAATGCTGGGTTGTTTCAACCCAATTTTGGGTAAAATATGGACAAACCCAGCATTTTTTTTGAGTGTATATGGCAATTAAAACTTGATTAACATTTTACATAAATAGTTTAATGGAGACATAAAATCCACCAAACTGTAGTAATGACCCACAAACATAAAAGTAATAACTTCACAAGTTGGTAGTTGTTAAAAAACAAACAAACAAACAAACAAACAAACAAACAAACAAACAAACAAACAAACAAACAAACAAACAAACAAACGCAATTTTAATGTATATGACTTGATAATATCTCCCTCTACCGGCAGTTTACGAGACACTTAAAAGTATACACTACATACCTTACCATCCGCAGCGAAGAATGTGTTTGAGTACACAGCTGTAGTGTGATTTATCAAGCAGTCTGACAGTCAATCTGACTTATCTGAGATATCTACTATTGGGTCTCTCTACACAGCAGTCAATGCAACAACTAACCCGAAAACCGTGAAAACGTTCACTGATATAGTCGCATACTTCGTTTTAAAGTCAGCTTCGTTATTAACAAAGCGTCCGCGTGCTTACAGTGCAGATGTGCGACGACACGCAATAAAACTGCTTCCCCCCCCCCCCTCAAAAATATGTCGAGGATTTAAATGACAATACAGTATGAGGTAGGCCACTGAAATATTGCGCTAAATTATTAAATTACGTAGGCTATGTCAAGACGATTTCACAAATAGGCCTAATTATATTTCATGCATTCCATTTTTTTATTTTATTTTCTCGAGTGCCAACTTTTCTGAGCAGAATCTGAGACATTATTATTGAAGCTTGATAAAACTTCGCAATTACATTTTTTTTAATCTCGTTTAAGTGAACAGCCTATTAAAACTGAAACCCCAGCCCATTCTTCCATCCGTCCCGTATCTCAGATTTAGAAGTGGGGGCTCCATTCTTGAGGAATTTCGTCAGGGAGTAAAGTTTGGGAACAGCCCCCTATTTAGTGTCAGGTTGTGCTGAGACACCTCCCATTCTCACAGAGGTTTCCCTCAGAGCTGGAGGAGCGAGAGGAGAGGATCTCATTCTGGACTTCACTTTCCTTCTGTGGCACTGACGGACTTCAGCGGGTCGTTATCAGGTATTTCCTCAGCCTCCTTCATCCAGGCGATTCGCGTGGGATCATTTACGTCTTCAGTGAATGAAATACACGTTATTTTAAAAATATTACTCGTATTTAATGCAAATATTCAAATATTTAATGTCTGAAAATATCCAGTGAGTTGTGATTTGTTTGAATGTGGCACGTTTAGTGGATTTAATCACAATTCATAAAAGTATTGCATGTTTCTTTAGCACTTATGACATTTGAGCAAATATGCTATTAGAGGAAAACAGTTTTTTTTTTAAAATTTTAAAATGTTTACCAGAAATCATACTGAGGTGATTATTAATTTATGTTGGTCCCATCTATCGCCTGTTAATCACATGAATGGTTTTGCACATTCACTGCACTTGTGTATATCTCCACGTGGTGGCGCTCATGATCCGCACTGCAAATCTCAGTCTCATTGAGAAGTAATTCTGCACTGTAATTCTGTCTAATTGTCATTTACATGTTCATTGTTTAAATGAGTGTTTAGTGCAGAATAAAAAATACCAAGCACACTAAGAATGTTTTGGGATGATGATGCTATGATTTAATGCAATGAATACAGAAATAAGGATGATTTATTTCTTCTTCTTCTCTTTGTAGATTAATGAATGAGCTGCTGACGGTGTCTGTATAAACATGAAGATCTGGCTGTCTCTGGCCGCTGCTGCTCTCTTTACTCTATTACTGAACTCAGTAGAGGCTCAAGGTATAGTCCACGCGCTCGACCTCTCTCTACATACAGTGAAATATGTTTGTGGACACCAAGTATACACAACTTTTACTTTTTGAATATCTTATATTAAGCTGTATTTAATACTTAGACCATACTTAAGTTATATAGTTGACTTCTACATAGTTATGTACATTAGTATAGGCTATAGTCATAGATTTATAGAAAGATAGATATAGTTTAAAAGCTATTAAGACTTACCAACAAAGTATTGTATGAGCTAAATTTGTTTAAAAATGTTATACTTCACGTTCAGTGTGATTTCAGTGCTCCTAAAGACACACACACACACACACACACACACACACACACACACACACACACACACACACACACACACACACACACACACACACACACGTTTAGCATGAAAAATAGTCCTGTAATCTGTTCCTCTGCGGCGTTCACAAAGCAGTCTGGTCTTCACCTCCTCTATGAGTCAGTTATTGTCCAATGAATTATCACAATAATTAGCATACATGAAGCACTGCAATGAAAACATTACTACAAAAGGATTATGAAACAGCAGAAAAAGGTTAAACTACAGACATTTTATTGATTTTTGCAGTATAAGTTATAGTATAGGCTATTTTTAAAAGCTCATAAGTGTTCTTACGGCAGAATTCGGTCATTCAGAAAACAGACGACCGCTTTTCTTTTCTTGCATGGACTTCATTCTCTTAAGTCAAACTCAAATGTGCAGTAATCAATAGTTAAAAGATATGGCAAAAAAACATCTTAGTTTTGAACTTTTTCACTGCACTGTGTAGCAGGATCAGGGTTGCCAGATCCAGGGAAAAATCCAGCCAGAAAAGCGACTCAGAGGGAATGAAAACTAGCCCTTTTTTTCCCTCCAGCGTCCAATCACAGTTGACAGCGGCGGGATTCCCATAAAGGGGCTTAAAATAATTTATTTTATGCTTTAATTTCTTTTAAAATATATAGCTTGACTAGTTTATATATTTGCATGTTTAATTATTTAACCTGTATTTTATACCTATATATATTACATTTTACTTTATCATTTTTAAGTGCTTTGCATGATACATTATTTAAGATATTCTGAATAACAGTGTCACAACATGTGTTACTCTGACATAGCTTTCCATAAAATTCTGTCTATAAGCTAAGTTTTTGCCGTAAAACTGAAAAAATATTGTCCTTTCACTCGCCCAGTTCTTTACACGATTCCTCTTACATTAAATAAAACCCCATCTGATATTTTCTGAGTTGGCATTTTCAAAACAGCCCAATTGTGCCGGACTGAGCTGGAAATACATGTACAATGTGCTTAAAATATAAAAATACATAGGGCTACTTTAGTTATGCTTGACTAAATCAGCTACAGTAGTAAAACGGATAAGTGTTTTCTCCCACATGATTTGAAGTTGTCTCAGTGTAAGAGTGATATGTAATTAAAGTCGCCACACAGCATCGGCTCGGTGACGGCTGTCTCGGGAGAACGTGAGGATGGAGTCTGATTCAGCTGGAAAATCAAATGGAAACTTCCTTTTTTTGTTTTGTTGCTGTAACAGAATGGAAAGATGTAAGACGAGAGGGCTGAACTAGTCCTCAGACAGCTCGAAGACAAAGAGCCTTTTTTAGGTTTCCTGCAGCCGCTCACCAAAACGCTGAGTTGCAATCCATACGGAAAGTTAATATGCAGTAATGTTTAATGTCAGCACATGTTGCGGAATTACTTTGGCATCTGTTCGGCTTCTCCGGGAGACTCCAACCTGGCAACGGCACAAGCCCGAAAGAAATGCCTGACCGGCCGGAGGTTACTGACGCGGGGCAGACTTTCTCTCCTCCTCATCCCGAAGTTTCCCCAAACTCAACACGAGCAGACGTTATTACGTGTCCCCTTCGTTATTAAGCTGTCAACAGAGTCAACAAAGCTGTCCGATTGCATTATTCACAGTGCACTGAGCTGGTGTTTAAGCTGGCGTCTGAAGCACATGGTAGGTGGTGTTTGATGCACGGTTTGCGCGACACGTCCCGTAAGATGCCTCGGCTTGACCAATCAGTGAAGACTCGTGGGTTCGGAGAAGGGCACAGACCGCTTGAGTTTGATGCGGCAGGTTGGTGAGCCTTCTTTCTCCAGCAGGTCGTGTTCTTTGTCGTTTTCCTGGTGTGTTTCCTCCATCGTTTATTTTAAAATGATATTCTGCTTGCTCTGGCCTCCATCCACACACACACACGTGTCTTTCCACCCTTCTTTTTCTCTGTGCATGGGACATTTTGCCACGTCCTCATCATTATCCAGCTGGCCGTTCGGTAGAATTAAGAACAGTAGTGCATGGAAAGAAGATGATCAAGGTTTCTACAGGTACGATCTGCTTGTATAGATGATAATAAATCTATAGCAGACTCTGTGGATCTTCATCACCTTGTTGATGAAGAGTGGTAATAAATCCACTAGTTCGATCATCTTAAAAATAAAGGTTCCGATTTGAAACAAATGTAATTCTTTACACGGGACATTTTTTTTTATCTTACTTAGATTTTGTCTTGTTTTTTTTTCACTACAAATATCTAAACATTCTTAAATCAAGATTCAAATTTACGTGAGAAGCAAAATTACTAAATATATTAAGTCTAGCTTTCTGAAAAATGTATTACAATTAAGTGAGTTTATAGAGAGCCTAAGTCCCTTCCCTCCGCTTCCGGCTCATGGGACCTTATTTCGGAAAAAAAATATGTATGGTAGTCAATGGCGAGAGACAACTTATCTTTTAATTCCGTCCGAACTGTGCCCTGAATTACACATATGATGTTTGTCAATTAAAAAGATAATTATGAAAGTCAAGAAAGTCGCAGTTTGTCATAAACCAGAAGAGTAACATTTCGTTTTATGTGAAAATCGCTCAATGAACTACATCTCTCGTCTCGCACTATACGTCACCGTTGCTCGTAAACGTTACGATTATAACGCAAGACTATAGAGAAAATGACAGACGTTAGCTTCAGTAAAGTTAGCTTCAGTAAAGTTAGCTTCAGTAAAGTTAGCTTCAGTAAAGTTAGCTTCAGTAAAGTTGGCTTTAGTAAAGTTAGCTTCAGTAAAGATAGCTTCAGTAAAGTTAACTTCAGTAAAGTTAGCTTCAGTAAAGTTAGCTTCAGTAAAGTTGGCTTCAGTAAAGTTAGCTTCAGTAAAGTTAGCTTCAGTAAAGTTAGCTTCAGTAAAGTTAGCTACAGTAAAGTTAGCTCCAGTAAAGTTAGCTTCAGTAAAGTTAGCTTCAGTAAAGTTAGCTTCAGTAAAGTCAGCTTCAGTAAAGTTAGCTTCAGTAAAGTTAGCTTCAGTAAAGTTAGCTTCAGTAAAGTTAGCTTCAGTAAAGTCAGCTTCAGTAAAGTTATCTTCAGTAAAGTTAGATTCAGTAAAGTTCGCTTCAGTAAAGATAGCTTCAGTAAAGTTAGCTTCAGTAAAGTTAGCTTCAGTAAAGTTAGCTTCAGTAAAGTTAGCTTCAGTAAAGTTCGCTTCAGTAAAGATAGCTTCAGTAAAGTTAGCTTCAGTAAAGTTAGCTTCAGTAAAGATAGCTTCAGTAAAGATAGCTTCAGTAAAGTTAGCTTCAGTAAAGTTAGCTTCAGTAAAGTTAGCTTCAGTAAAGATAGCTTCAGTAAAGTTAGCTTCAGTAAAGTTAGCTTCAGTAAAGTTAGCTTCAGTAAAGATAGCTTCAGTAAAGTTAGCTTCAGTAAAGTTAGCTTCAGTAAAGTCAGCTTCAGTAAAGTTAGCTTCAGTAAAGTCAGCTTCAGTAAAGTCAGCTTCAGTAAAGTTAGCTTCAGTAAAGTTACCTTCAGTAAAGTTAGCTTCAGTAAAGTCAGCTTCAGTAAAGTCAGCTTCAGTAAAGTTAGCTTCAGTAAAGTCAGCTTCAGTAAAGTTAGCTTCAGTAAAGTTAGCTTCAGTAAAGTCAGCTTCAGTAAAGTTAGCTTCAGTAAAGTTAGCTTCAGTAAAGTTAGCTTCAGTAAAGTTAGCTTCAGTAAAGTTAGCTTCAGTAAAGATAGCTTCAGTAAAGTTAGCTTCAGTAAAGTCAGCTTGAGTAAAGTTAGCTTGAGTAAAGTTAGCTTTAGTAAAGTTAGCTTCAGTAAAGTTAGCTTCAGTAAAGTTAGCTTCAGTAAAGTCAGCTTCAGTAAAGTTAGCTTCATTCATTGAGTGAAAAGGTATGACGTCACATGTGCGCCTTTTGGGTTTGTAGTCTTTGTAATTATGTATTTTCACAGTCTTACACCTCAACAGTTTTACATCAAACTGAGACTTTCTTGACTTTAAAATGTATCTTTTAAATTGACAAACATCATATGTGTAATTCAGGGCACAATTCAAACGAGATCAAAATATTTGTTGTCTCTCGCCATTGACTACCATACAATATTTTTCCGAAATAAGGTCCCATTGTGTTCCACCGGAAGGGGAGGGACTCAGGCTCTCTATACTAGACTGTTGAATGCTTGAATCTGATTGGTTTACGAACGTTGTAAAGTGTATTAAGAAAACGCACGGCTAAAGTAGTTCCAGCAGGTCTTGACCGCATTACAGTTCCACATCACTTCGCCAAATGATTTCAGTTATTCCAGACTACAACAGCAAAAGAGAACCAATACCCACAACGACACTGACCAAGCAAATAAATATAGTAAACAATAGAATAAAAACAACAAATTATGTTTTTTTCCCACAAAATTATGTTTTATTATGTACAGAAACCTCATACTCTCCTTCACCCGCTCTCTCCCCCATTCAAACACACACACACGCACGCAAACACACACACACACACACAGTACGGACACACACTCGCACAGAAAAGTGTCAGTAAAATAGTTTAACAACTCAAAAGCTACATGAGCTTCTCATTAGCGGGGTAATAACGGCGCTGTTCTTGGAGCAGATCACCTTACAGTTTCGCTATTACCGTAGTAGAGCCGCTGCTGGCGAACACTCTTGAGAAACGCACAGACTCAGGTAATTCACACACACGCTCTCTGTAACTCAATAACTGCATTAATAACTGCATTATTCTGCTATCAGTGGCTGAAGTCTCCATCAGAAGCTCTAAAATTAAGTTCTGGAATTAGCATTGGAGGCGTGGGATGAGATGCGTAAGTAATTAGCCCTACACACAAGAGTGTTTTAAGGATAAAAACCTGACAAACGTCTTGAAATACATCATCCGAACAATGTTTTGAGGTGTGGGAACCGTAGTTTAAGTGGAATAATTGACTCCCGGCACCCATTATTTTTCTAATAATTCAACGGCGTTGTCAATTATTTCTTTCTTATGCTTAAAACAAGAAAAAATGCCAATGGTGTGAGAAAAATAATCATGTTTTCCAGAAAATGTTTTCTTGTTTTAAGCATAAACTCCCTAAACTTTGATAAAAAAAATCAGAAAACAAAACATAATATATTTAGCTTCTCAAGAAAATGTATGTTGATTTAAGAATGTTTAGATATTTGTACAGGAAAACAAGACTTTTTTTTACAGTCTTAAAAAAGCATGTTCTGGTGCTCTAAAAACAAAACATTGATCTGAAGAAAATAACCAATAAGAACTTTCTCCCGAAAAAGTTTCAATCAACCTTTATTTTGAAGTGTGCTGAACACTATTGTAATATTGCACTCTGCCGGTAAAATATACTAATTCCTTTCTGTGAAATGTAGCATGTTTAATATCCTCTATTGGCTGCATTTGGGATGAGATCAGCTGTTTTTCCTCTGCATTCTTTGCATTATCCTGACAGCAGAGATTTACATCAATCGTCAGCATTCATGCATGCGGATGTAACATGGATGTTGAGTACTGTAAGTGGACATCTCATCATCGCAGATCGCCGCCTGCAGAGATGAGATCCTCCACGCTTTGATGTAGATCGCATGTCAATGACAGAATATCATTTTAAAATAGCCTACATTTGTAGCCTCTCTATGTGTTGTCCTTTGTGTACATGGAAACAGTGTAATAAGCAACTTTCTCATGTACACGTGCATGACACTTCGACAATCAGACGAATGTGGACATATTTCCTCCTCATATTTGCGTGATTGTACGTTTTCCTTCAAACCTCTCATTTAGGAGTGTTGTCTTGTCACGTACACCTTCTGTATGAAAAGGAACTACACAAAAGTCTGTCACGACAAGTTGTGTATTCTTTTTATGAGATTTGCAATGGATGTGTGGCTTTGGTAAAACTCGTTAGCCTCGTTGGAATATATGTATATATACAAAGTGTATATATAACATATATGTATATTTTTGTGTCTTACTTTTGACAGAGCCATCTGGACTTCTTTGACATCTTGAAAACTCGATTCCATTGTATAATCAATATCTTGGGAATGGATATGATTGATTGTTGTCACCAGAGTTCTGTTGAACGGGCATGCCTTGTATTGACTGCATTCAGCATGTATTGGATGGTTGTCTGCACATGGATTGGTGTGGATGATGTTTTGTTTTGTAATAGGTCTTGAAATGTGTTTAGTTCTTCTCTGCTTGAGCTGCAGACCATGAGATTCCAGGTTATGCAACTCAAGAAAAGGCCATTTGATCCGAAATGGCTTCCGTCACCCTCTTATGTTGTGTTTTGTCATCTTTACTCTTGGTTGTGTTTGTCTTGCCCAACAATAAACAAGTCAACTTCAGTCCTGAAGTGTTTGTCGTTGGGGTTGTTCAAAAAAATCATCTTCAAAATTCAGATATCGCCGTTTTCTCTCGTGATCTTGACTCTTTTATCCTCTTGTTTGCAGTGGAGCCTCCTTCAGACTTGAAATTTAAAATCCTAAATGAAAACACAGTGCAAATGTCATGGAGGAGGCCTGCGACCCGGATACGGGGCTACAGAATACAAGTAATGTCAGATACAGGTGCGTGAGGTCGCATGCTACAGCATCTTCATGTCTTTTGATCAGCTTTGACTGACTTATCTTCTGACTTGATATCTCATTATCTGTTCCAGACGATTCTAAAGATTTCACTCTTCCCGCCTCGGCCACAAACACATCAATCACGGATCTAACTCCAGATGTAGACTATTCGGTGTCAATCAATTCATTTGATGGTGCGGAAGAAAGCATCCCTATTCTTGGACAATTAACAAGTAAGTGCACACCCAGCGCCCTTTCTCTTATAAGTTTCGTTTGTTAAGCTAAGCAACTAATATTTCACATATTCACAGTAAGAGATTCGTTCATGTATTGAAGTTTGGCATGTAACTCGTAACCCTCACCTATACGGACGGGAATTATATTTCTAATCATGCGGCTTGTGGGTCAATAACATAGTGTCTACGATTAAGCACTTTTAAATTGAATGACTTCAGAAAGGCCGTGGTGTGTTTCCATCCAAGTAAAAATTAAATACACGTTTTCCTTACATCTTGAATACATGTGAGAGTACACAACTATTTAAATGTATTATTCATATTTTTCAAGTATAATCAATTAAGTACGGAGCCCTTTGGAAGTTTGTTTCTGCCACGGAATAAAGCAATTTAAAAGATAATTGCGACTTTTTGTCTCACAATTCAGACTTTTTTCTCATAATTCAAAAAAGTTTATATCTCGCAATTTTAACTTCTTTTTTTTCAGCATTTTGAGATACAGTAAACTTGCAATTGACTCCAAATTGTACGGTTGCCCAGTAGTGCACAACACAACGGAATTTAAAAGCAAACATAAATTCACAACACAACGGAATTAAGCCACAACACAACGGAAAATCTACAACATAACTAATTTCCGTTGTGTTGTGGATTAATTTCGTTGTGTTGTGGATTAATTTCGTAATTAATCCACCGTAAAACTGTGACTTATATCACGCAATTCTGAGATAAACGTGAGATAAAATGTTGCAATTACCTTTTTTACGTTTCATTCAGTGGTGGAGACAAGCTTCTATAGAGCCCTGCACATGACATAAAAAAATGAACAAAATGTCATCTATATATCATGGCCACAAAATGAGGGAATGATTTAATATATCATGTGCACAATTTAGTAAAATTAAGTAATTATTTATTATATTGTGTGCAAGATTGCTTAAAACGAGGAAACAAATTATTATAGTCTATCGTGGACACGATTTAGCAAAATATGATATAGTTTTACTTTATTATATAGTTTTACACAATTTACTTTAAATTAGGGAATGAATTCCCTCATTGAAAGTGTGCATGATTTAGTAAAATGAGGGAACAAATTATTAAATCCGTTGCATGATTTACTTAAAACTACGGAACGAATTATTAAAACGTGTGGACGTATTAGTGGGTTACAAGTCGTGGGAACAAATAGTGAATTCACGGCCACGATATACATATTTTTTTCTTGCATGTCATGTGTGGGCTCTGTACATTTTTAATGTATTTGGAATTAAATGTATTATTGAAGACCCAGACAACAAATGAGCATCAAGTCATTGACCCTTGTTGAGGAGAGTTTTGATATTGCTACAGGTGAAGAACATCTCATAAACTATAATTGAAGGAGAGACCTGAAAAATTTCAAGAGACCAAAATATAATATAGATTTAGGATTGGAATTCTTTTGACATAAGCCATAATGCAATAACCTGCAATACTCTAGGAATCGCAGAGCAATACACATAAGACATTCAGAATACTTTAGTAAATGCATAGGAATACCCATTCAACTACCTACAAAACACTAGCTATGTGATGGTTTTGACGATTTGCATGACAAGAACCTTTCATTTTCTTTAGAAAGAAAGAGATCTTGAGATCTACTGAGCAAATTTACAAAACAAAGTATTGTTGATAATTAGTTGTGATAAATCCATTTGCCAAAATGAATCACAAGCTTTCAAGACACAGACCTAACTTCTTCTCCTATTACAGTTCAATCCAGCAACACAAGTGGAACAAAGGATAAAGGGCCAGAGCCTGTCAGTGAGTATATTCAAACATGTCTTCATTATTTCAAATAGTTTTGTTTCTTGTCACGTATGAAATGGAACTCTATATGTAATGTATTAGATCACTTTTTTTCTTTAGACTTTTTTCTTCTGACCACTGTAGGCTTTGTGAACTTGTTACAGCTCGCAAAGAAAGATTGCTCAAGGCTGTGGTTGGCAATGTAAAAATTGCCTTTAATTAAAAGCATTAAAATAGAATCAGAGCTTATGAAACTTTTAGCTTTGTGCTGTTAGAAGTGGCTGTTATAACACAGAGGAGGGCTGAGGTTCCTTCTAGCCTCATTCATTTACTCTCACACACTCAGACATCATGTTTTAAACTAGGGGAAAGGATTACGGCCCTGACCCAATTCCACTCCTCTTCTTGTGAGTCCAAATCATGAGTACAGGAGCCAAAGAAATCCCACTGGAATTCCAGAGAACCAGTTCTCAGGATGTACATTTCACATTAAAGTTAGTCATGTCTAAAGAAACAGAAATAAGTTTATTGAAAGTATCCATTGCATTGCAAAAGCAAAGCTTTTTTTTTTTGGTGTGGAAATGCTG
This sequence comes from Phoxinus phoxinus, assembly GCF_949152265.1. Lineage (NCBI taxonomy): Eukaryota > Metazoa > Chordata > Actinopteri > Cypriniformes > Leuciscidae > Phoxinus > Phoxinus phoxinus. The sequence goes on from NC_136888.1 coordinate 5,452,063, forward strand.
GAGGTCACTGCCAGAGTCATTAATAATTGAGTAAGTGTAGCTGCAAAATAAACATGCGTAAAACAGACAGCTTTTTTAAACAACAACAACAACATTTATTGCTAATTAATGTGCCAAAACCAATAATCGAAATGATGAAGATTGTTGCTGATAGTTTGTTCTCATATTATTATTTGGCTTTCTCTCATGGCTTTCCCTTCGTTCCCTCGTCATGCAGAGTGTTCAGTAAGTGCTATCACAGATCTGGTTTTCCTGGTGGATGGCTCTTGGAGTGTGGGAAGAGAAAACTTTCAATTTATCCGGAGTTTCATCGGGGCCATGGCGGGAGCCTTCGACATTGCAGAGGATAAGACCAGAGTGGCTGTGGTACAGTACAGCTCAGATACCAGGACAGAGTTCGACATGAACACCCATTACAGACGGCCTGATGTCCTACGAGCCATTAAAAATCTGCCCTACAAGGGTGGTAATACCATGACAGGTGTGTAAAAGATTTACCGTACCATTATTTTGCGATTAGGACTTGTTTTGGGATGAACATTCTTGTTGGTCATGGAACAAACACAGTCAACGTTAATCAACTAATCAGATTTGGGGTATGTTTAGAGTGTGAATAACATTCTCATCAACTTTAACTTTACTTTTATAGCACATTTAAAATGAAAGTTGACCAAAGTGCTCACAGTATAGATTACCAACAGGGCTTGACATCAACACCTGCCGACACGTCAAATGCAGGTGGATTTCTGCTGTGGCTTGTAACTTGAATTTCGGCATGGGATTGTGTGAATTGTGCATAATTTTACTAATGTCCGCAGATTTTGTGCTCACACCCAAAGTACAAGCACATAAAGCCGCCTCTCAGTGCTACATTGAGTTTTTATTGCGCTTAAACAGTCAAATACACACAAAATAATGTAAATTAATGTCACAGTCAGTTATGTTTTAAGTAAATGTAAACAGTTGAGAAAGAAAACATGTGTAACAGTGTAATGGATCCGTGCATCAGGTCTTAAAGTGACAGCAGCCTAATATACCTGCCTAATATACCTGACAAATTATGAGATAATATTAAAAATATCTGTATGGCACTATAAACCACTAGCCACAGTGGCTGATGAGCAAAAAGGTTAATGCCAAGCCCTGATTACCAACATCATGAAACAAACAATTTAGGTCTATGTACAGTATTTTCGATAACACATAGGTAATGTAGGAACACGTCCTAGGTCCTACTTGGCAACATTTTGCTTACAATGTAATTTATTGTCTGAATTTCAAATTATAATTTTTTTACCAACCCGATTAGAAGTCTTGCAGCACTAGCTGTTTGTAGTCATCATCCAACATGTATGAATTTGTATCTTGGTGTCTTATACGCTCAACCAGGTGATGCTATGGACTATCTGGAGAAAAACACTTTTACTGAAGTGGCTGGAGCCAGGAAAGGCTTCCCAAAAGTGGCCATGATCATCACGGATGGAAAGTCGCAAGACCCAGTTGGGGAGTATGCCGAACGGCTGAGGAACATTGGAGTGGAGATCTTTGTCCTGGGTATGTGTCTACAGATGTGTCTGCATCTGTTGAGTATGTATCTGTAATATGGAACTCTCTTTCAAGCCATAATTCATGTCTTTAGGTATCAAAGGGGCAGATGAGGATGAGTTGAAGGAGATGGCTTCCACTCCCCACAGCAAGCATGTCTATAATGTTCCAAACTTCGACATGATCAGTCAAGTGGAGAAGGAGCTCATCACCGAGGTCTGTTCTGGTGTGGAGGAGCAGCTAAATTCCCTTGTTAGCGGAGAGGAAGGTACAGCCCAACACATGCATTCATGCTCCAGCTAAACTCATTGAGAATTGACCAGTTAATGGAAGATCTATAAATCATCTCCCCATGTTTTTGCAGTTGTTGAACCAGCTTCGAACCTCAGAGTAACTGATGTCTCCTCTAAATCCATGAGAATTACGTGGGATTCATCTCCTGGTGTCATCACAGGCTATAAACTGCAGGTCTTCCCTGTAATTGTTGGCGCCAAGAAGCAGGAGCTCTACACAGGGCCCACATTCACCTTGGCCAATGTCAGAGACCTGTCCCCTGAGACAGAGTATGAGATCAGTCTGTTTGCCCTCAAAGGTCTGACCCCTAGTAAGCCACAAGTTGTCACAGAGAAAACTCAGCCTGTGAAAGTGTCTACAGGTAAGATGCTAACTACTAATTTATCATCTATTAGATGCTTTTATCAAAAGTGTCAGACTTGAATACCAAACTCAGAATGGATACCAAGGGGGGCTTGGTATCCATTCTGAGTTTAAAAGAATAGTTCTTGCCAGAATAAAAATGTCATCATTTACTATTTATTTTGTGACAAAATTACCAGCGGCTCTAAAAATGACTAGGAAGCACAATAAAAAAGTAGTAAATGTGACTCCTCCAGACTGTAGATTGGGGAAAAAATCTGGGCAAAAGTTGAATAGAGAATTCCAGTCTTAAATCTCACGGATTCACCCTTATCTGTATACTGGTCCTTGCTGATATCTGTTTACCTTCCAAATAAAAATGTCCATCAGACAAAATTTTGTGTTTTGTGCCCTACAGAGTGCTCCCTAGAGGTTGATGTCCAAGCTGACATTGTCCTCCTGGTGGATGGATCGTACAGTATAGGACTGGCTAACTTTGCTAAAGTCAGAGCCTTCCTCGAAGTGCTCGTCAATTCGTTTGACATCGGACCCAACAAAGTGCAAATCAGCTTGGTTCAGTACAGCAGGGATCCTCACACTGAGTTTGCCTTGAACAAACACCATGACATTGCAGCTGTGGTCAAGGCGGTCCGCACCTTCCCCTATCGTGGAGGCTCCACCAACACTGGCAAGGCCATGACCTACGTGAGGGAAAAGATCTTCATTTCAGCCCGTGGCGCTCGTGATAACGTGCCGCGAGTCATGGTGCTCATCACAGACGGCAAGTCCTCGGATTCTTTCAAAGACCCTGCCTACAAACTAAGGGATACAGACGTTGAGATTTTTGCAGTGGGAGTCAAGGACGCCGTGCGCTCCGAGCTGGAGGCGATTGCCAATGCTCCTGCTGATAACCATGTGTTTGAGGTGGAAGACTTTGATGCTTTTGAGCGGATCTCCAAGGAACTGACCACTTCCATCTGCCTAAGAATTGAGCAGGAGCTCCACAACATCAAGAAAAGAAGTATGTGGCAACTTTTGGTTAAGCTATTTATTGTTTTCATTCTGATATTTCTGTTCATATTTATGTGTGTGAGCTAGATGGATGGATTACCATGATTTCTCCAAGTAAGACAAGCCTTGATGGTCCTGGAACAACATTATTATCATCCAATAACATTTTAGGAATGAGGAAAGTGTTAAGGTTAGGGCTAGGGTTAGGGGCAAGACAACATTCTTGTCAGCCTAATCTAATCCCTCTGATAGGCAGTTTACTCTAAGTAGTTTTATGGTTAGTTTAGGATAGGGTTCAGACTGTGTTTGTTGGATGGGAATGTTGTTCAAGGACCAACAAAAGATGGGGATCTAGGAACACACCCTACTTGGCAAAATCACAGTTATCAATATTGTTTCATAACACACGAATAGTTATGGAAATACTAAACTCTGGAAACATCTGTTCAGGGCTGCTTAGACATAATAAACATGATGAGCAATAAATAATCAACATCATCATTAAAATAATACAAAATTGTTGTCATACACCACACTTTTTTCAGTTTTATTATTAGTTATTTCATGTATATTTAGAATTTATAACCGCAATGCATTTAAAAGTCCTCCCAGAGCAAAGCAGCAATCAAGACCAAACTCAAAGCTTTGAAAGTGAGAGAATAAACTTTCAAGATAATATACATTGTAAAAAACCATTGTATTTAACACATAGTGATGTGTTTCATCACACAGGTTTGCTTCCACCAAAGTCACTAAGCTTCTCTGAGGTGACCTCAAGGAGCTTCAGGACCTCATGGATTTCTGATGGAGAGGATGTCCTGTCTTTTATGGTGCGATTCAGGCCAGCGGCTGACATAACTGGAGACTACATCTCTTTGGTGGTTCCTCATGACACCGCCACTACAGTTCTGCCCAATCTCACGCCCTTGACCACCTATGAGGTTAATGTCATTGCCCAGTATGATAAAGGAGACAGCTTTCCTTTGACAGGCGAGGAGACGACTTTAGAAGGTATTTGCTCATAGTCAAAGCTTTTTATCTCAGACATAAACACTTTTTTTTTTTTTTGCATTTGACTGATAACACGCAATGCTTTCCTAAATTCAGAGATTGGCCCTGTCCGTAACCTCATGGTGAGCGAGGAGGCTGTGGAAAGCTTCAGAGTGTCGTGGAAAGCTGCTCCAGGATCAGTGCTGAGGTACAGACTGTCCTATGAGCCTGTGAGTGGAGGAGATAAACTGGAAGCAGAAACAGATGGTAGTCAGGTCACCATGGTTCTGCAAAAACTGCTCCCCGTCACCACCTACCGTGTAACAGTGTATCCTGAGTATGCAAGTGGAATGGGTCCCTCACTGGACACTGAGGGCACCACCAAAGAAGGTCAGCACTGGTGGAGGATTTGTTGCATTCACTCCTGATTCTTTTCTCTTGAAATTTCCAAAAGAAGTAATTTAATCTTATATTAATTATTCTTTCTCAGTTCGGGGCTCTCCACGTGACTTGAGGGTCTTCAACGAGACTGTCTCTAGCATGAAGGTTTCATGGCGGGCTGCTCCAGGCAATGTGCTTCAATATCAAGTGGCCTACAAACCTGATGGTGGGGAAAGGAAAGAAATATCTGTTAAAGGAGACACAACAACTGCTTTGCTGAAGAATCTTCTCCCAGACACCGAGTATGAGCTGTTTGTTAGTGCCCGCTATACCTCTGGCCTCGGAGCTCCACTAATGGGAACTGGCACCACCCTGGAAGGTAAGAGACTTCAGTATTATGAATGAAGCTTGTGCTTTCTACATTGCAATTATTTGTCTGCTGTACACTGTATGATACAAAACTAAAAACGAATGGGTTATGGGTGGTTGAAGACAGATGGCGGTCTGCACCAATGGTTGACCAACATTGCTTTTTCAATAACACATGCAGACTCCTTGAAGGCAGGTTGGCTTGGCTACTATGAGAATGCCAATCTATTATATGATGCAAATACAGTGTAGTGATATCAAATGAGAAATTGAAATTGAAAATGAAGAAATGAAAGAGCTGAAATCAAATAAATAATGACACAACATTTAATCAACATTTTTTTGAAAACTGAAATTTTGCATTATCAATTGACAAATGCTGTCAGAAGATTTTGTCAAATGCTGACAATCTCAAGATATGATAATTACCAAATATCGGCAGATATAGAACTTTATAGCAAAGTGTTAAAGCTGTACATTTTGATAGTTTGCTTTAGACAGTGATTTCTGGTGCCCTAATCGCTTCTTTGCATGCTTCTATATCACACTCTTAAATGAGGCCAGATGTACTTAAAAGACTTTCAGTGTTGTCTGTCAGTTTGAAGTGCACTTCGTAATTTTGGGAACCAACTGGGTGACCTTTTAGATTGTGTCATCTAATGACAGATCTCACTGTGTGGATTCCCCCACGCTGTGGCTTTATACATTTGGTGTGTGGGCAGCAGATGAATTAGCTGAGCTTGTAAAAATGTCCTCACTCATGCTTGGCATTGCATGAATAGCGAATGGAAACAAAACCTCAAGAGATATTAGTTTGGAGAAATCTTCGCTAGTGCCTAACCCTGGTCTAGCAATCAGAATTTGGGGTTTTAAACTTAAATCACAGTGTATTGTTGCATCCTACTTTTCCAAAGTTACTAATTTAAAAACCACATCATGTCAATATATATATTACATACTATTTTGATGTTGTGCAGCCAGAAGGATTTTTAGTGATTGCTAGTTATTTCTTAATGAACGACTGTGTTCTGTTACGGTCCGGCTTACATTAGTGGTCTCAAACCACTAAGAGCCAATTGCTTCCACATAAAAGCGCTTTTTTTTTTTTTTTGTCTTCGCAAAAAGTAAAGTCCACGTCTCTCTCAATATTCCCTTGATAAAAAGCATGTCAGAGTTACTGTACTATTAACTTGTTGGCTTTGATTTGAGTCACTGAGTCAAACTATGTCATCCAAAGTTTTTAACCTAAACGTATCTGTCCAGTACTTGCTGCACGTCATTTTTCGATGGATTACAAGCAGTGTCGTATTAAAAAATGCTGACTATAAACATCTAACTGGAACGGCTAATGACTGTCCATTGAACATTATACAAAAACACAAACTTCGGAGGCTTGTCATTATGTATGCTGACTCAAGCTGCCTTTCAACACAGAGGCGAAGGAAACATGTGACTAATTTCTGGCCGATGACAAGGCGTTTCCAAACTGAGCTTCGTTATACTCCATATCCTGGAGGATAACACAGCTTTCTTTGTTTTAGTTGCCCTCAGCCTCCAGAAAATGACCTAGCCCAGTCAGGGCAATTAGGAAGTGACCTTAAAAAAGGGCTTTAGTGACCGATCAGTTCATTCTGAGGGTGTGAGAATCACATTGCATCTCATATTCAGCCAACTGAACTGAACTGTTAAAAATGTCATTAGAATTGCTGAATTGCATATCATCCGAATGCAAAAAAATGTAAACTTGTTTTTCTAAATCAGCCAGTTTGCTTCAGGGGTCTTAGAGCGTCGATGTGTTTTAACATCTGGTGAATGTGGTTGCAGTCAGCATGAGTTTTGTCTCATGATAGTTTTTGTGGAAACTGGGCTTGGGCTGTGAGATCTTTGCCAGCGCCAGATTATGTCTCTGAGCCAAGAGCGCTTGCCCTGTTTTACTGAAAATGAGATGAATTCTGCGAGAATAGAGAGGACAGACCTCATTTACTCATCAAGCACTGTGTCCTAATGGATCCCAAGGAAATTCTGCAAAGCTTAATCAGTATGCTATTGGAAATTAACTTCTGTAATGTCCAAGTGTAAGTCATGCTAGATTGTTTTTGTCAGCTTTGTATGGCAGTTGTTCAAAAGCACGTTCAAGATGTTCGATACCAATGTGTTCTCAGCTTGTGACCACCCCATCTTTTCATTACCTTTTAAAGATTGATTTCTCAGATGTGTCATACTTTATTCCACTCAGTCAATGGGAGAGTAAGCTTTTTCTGAATGTTGACACGGGTGAGAAGATCCAGAAATTAGATCCTGGGGCTAAATTGTTCATGATTTAGTTAATAGTCTGTTTAGTTAAAGTTGGCAACCATGACCAGGGGTTCAAGGTTTGACTGGTTGGATTTTGACTGGTTGATACTTGCAACTACATTCTGGGGGCAAAAAACATGTTTCTGAAGTTCAAATGTAGCCATGTAAGCAACATTTCATTAATGATAAATAGACTCGGAATAGTTGTAGCATGTTAACGGATTTGACAATGTTAATGTACTTGGTCTTGGCAGACTAGATATTATGGACTTGATACTACGGTTGACTATCGTTTGAATTTGAACAATTCTGATTCTTATCGATTCCTAATTTTGATTCCAATAAGGTTCAAATATATTTTTTATTAAATATTAACAATTAAATATTAAAGAATAGCAGAGTTAACATAGATATCGAGAAATTATATCGTTGGTATCACTTTCGGAAAGTATTTTTTTTCCCCCGACTGATAAAACACTGACAACCAATCAGAATCCATTCTAATTTAAGGGCTCACACATTTAAAATGGCAGACAACATAGTGGAGAAGTTAATCGCCACTGTTTTACAAGTCAAGAAAATGGATATGGAAAACAATCGTTCATACCCACTGAATAAACGGTGAGAAATATTACCTCGTTTCAACAACATTGTCTTGCTTCTTTTGAAGTTGCGGTGAAAAAGACTAGTTGTTGTTTTTATTCCACTTTATTGACTACGTCTGCTAAATTCACTGTTAGATTATTAGATCATTACACTAGCTTCACTGAAAACATTGCATGCTGAGGAAATCAGCGGGTTAAAGCTGTGTAAATCCAACAAGAACAGCAAAAACATGTTCAATGACGTTGTACACACTTTGAAACCGCAGCGCGCGAGCTTAGAATAAACAGATCGTTATTGTTCGTTGGTGTGGACGGACGCAAATATATTTATCGTTATAGTTATCTTTACAGTTATCGTTCTTCATTTCAATCATGTGAATGGTCCTTAAGTCTTATTGCAAAACATTTCATTGTTGCTGAATACCATGAAGAAAAATCAACAGGCTAAACTCTTACATAAGGAACGTATTTGTACTTAAAATATATATATATAAATGACTGTCTATATGGTTTGAATGAAGATTTTGAATGAACATGTCTTTAATATGCATAAGGTGGTCTGTCAAAGTCAAGGAGGAAAGTTCTAGTCACGGCTTGAGGTCCTTTCCTGACCTTGTTTCCCAATGCCTGTCTACCCTTGCCCTTTCCTAACGAAATGAAGGCAAAAGGCCAAAAAATTACTTAATATGCATAAGGCGGTCAGACCTATTGTCAAGACAATGTGTTGGGCTGAAGGACATAGCAGTAGAGAATTTGTCTTGCTTCCAGGTACTCCAAACTTTTCCAAAGAGAAATAATTTAGGATGACAGTCACATTAGTGCTAGAACTCCTGTTCCCAGTTAACATCAACATTTTGCTTGGATGGAGCACTAAAACAAGGATCAAAGATGGAAAAAATAGCATATGGGGAGGTCCAAAAGTAGTCTGGTTTTAATCTGGCCTCAACACATAACAATTTCAGGACATCATTAATAAACTCATGCACAGTGTTGCGTTGTTGCGTCTCTGTTAAGTGACTGCATTTTCTCTAGATGCAAAAACAAATGAATATTCATGCGTTTTTAAGAGTAGACATGCACTGCCGTGCCTGGATTCGGCCGTTCGTCTGCATTTTAATTATCAAAAGCAGCCTGCAGAAAACATTAACATATGATCTGCTCTCCTCTGCGCTCTGTCAGTAAAATCAGACCTCTATGCTGGCCGTAGAACAACGTTAGATCCAGGCAACCTGGCATGCAGTCCTGACTTCTCTGTCTGTTTTCAGCTTGAATTCATTATTGGGGCACGCATCACTGTTGGCTTAGTGATTTGAACAAACCCTTAACCCTGACTATTAAACTTTAGTCTTTAACTTTAACTTTAGAGTTTGTGCTACGAGCCATGAATGGCTTATAATGTGAGGCTTGTTGGGGAGAGGTGTGCAGCTACTTTACTACTTTTTCACCTGGTGGGTAAGAACTGAGCCACTCTACACCTTGGCAATGTGTCTCTTGTCAACTCTTGCACACACAAGTACCACTCCAACCCACCACTCACATATTGATTGGAAAATGTAATGTAAAATGTAGCTTATTTTCGTATTGACAACAAAATGTTTACCCTTTTTTGAAACACCAACTGTCTAAAACATTCCAAGTAAAAAAATAAAATAAAAAAAACCCTGTACAGATGTTTTTGAGGAATTAGACATTGGAGCACTCTCCGGAAAGACATTGGGACAATCATTTTCCTAAGCACTTATCCTGTCAATTGCAATCCCTATGTGATATCTAGTCCATGTTTGAGCTATGACGCAGAACTTGCGCTTAATTGCACTTTAACTTGGGCTGTTGGTTTAGACTGACAAATGGTCCGTTTGGCGTGTTTTAGACCAGCAGAGCTCAACGGGTTTGAGACGGGTCACTATGCTGAGGTCTGGAGAACATGAGGACGAGGGAGAGGCGTTACTGTGGAAGTTTCACACTGCGGTTTATTCTAATTGACTATCCTGTCAGTACTCCCAAATTTCCATATAATTTCTGGTCCCTCTCCTCTCTTCTGCTTCGGCCCACTCAACAAACAACTGCGAGAAGAAGAGAGAGTGAGAAGATATAGGTGGTATGGCGCAGATCAAAAAGAGAGCTACATCTGCAGTTTTAGCAGTCTGTGTTTAATGGATCGGGTTTCGTGTTCAATGGAAAGTAGATGTGGTGACAGATGTGTGGCAGCAGGGAAGAGATTATTTTTGCAGAGTTGTTTTCCATGGTATGCATTACTGACAGAGCAAATCAAAGCAATTGTGAGCTACCGGCATCTTAGACAGACTAGTGGAGAATTAGATAAATGCTTATTTAAAGGAATAGTGCACTCAATAATAAAAAAATTCGGTTATTTTTTCAAATGTACGACTTTCTGAACTCAAATTACTGAATGAGAAGTTTAGTAGAATGTCCAAGCTGGAGTTTTTCCTCAGCGAAAGTAGCGAGTGATCAGGGCTGTCAACCTCAACAAAAAAAATGTAATCCAAAATAATTCATATTAATATTTTGACAAGTTTTATAGCATAAAAAACCCAGCTTAAACACACTACAGAATTTTGCTTGTCTTACTTGGTCTAATCACTCTCTAAGGCTTAGAGATAAGTTTACATATTCATGTTAGGTTTGCCTTCATGACTAGGTATCAGAAACCTCTTCAAAACCATTAAAACACACATGCCTGAACAGCTTGGCCTGGCTGGGGGCGACCAGTTAACCAAAGTAGGCTGGTGAAACCCGGCGACAGTATTTTGCTGGTCTGTTTAGTCTCTATACTTGGCCAAACTGGTGTTAACTGGATTAGGTGATTGGCAAGTTGCTCTCTTAGTCGGTCTAGGTGTCAGAAACCCCTCTAAAAGCATCAAAGCACCCCTGCCTAACCAGCTTGGCTCGGCTGGTTGACCAGTTAACCGATGTAGCCTGGTTCTTTTTTAGCAGGAAAGTGATTTCTGCTCCTCTGTAACCAGACCTTGTGAGATTTTGTGTGTAATATGATCCGTTTTTAAATCTTTTTTGTCTTTTTCCTCAATCATCCAGAACTTGGTTCACCTTCGAATCTGGTTACTTCAGATGTCACCGAGAGCAGTTTTGTAGCATCCTGGACTGCCGCCCCTGGCAACGTCCGTCTTTATCGGGTCACCTGGAAATCCCTGTTTTCGGAGGAAGCTGGGGAGAAAACCGTCCCCGGGGACATGATCACAACTGTTCTGGATGGTCTTACACCGGAGACCCGCTACAAGGTTTCTGTCTATGCTGCCTACAGCCGTAAGGAGGGGCAGCCACTTCATGGAGAGGAGACCACAGATGGTAAGTCCATTCCCGCCTGCATAATGACTTCAGCATATGACCGGGTGCTCTCTGTGAGTCTGGGGTGGGCCTCTCGTCCTGAGGTAACCTACCCCAGAGAGAGGAAAAAACTTGATATACTGTATATAATGTCAGAATATTCCACTGACATGCACATAAACCTTGATGAAGTATATCAGCCGTTCCAATTTGAAGTGGAACGCCAGCAGTAAACGAAGGGGTCTACAGTCTGCACACAGATTAAAATTAAACTCAGCTACTAGCAAATAAAAGATATGTGTGATGCTTGATAATGTGCGTAAGTCAGATGAGTTTAGTCATTTGCCTCAGAAACTTACTAGGCTTATATATACTCAATGTTCTGTTCCGATCTGAATTCTGACCTGTAATCCAGCCTGAATCCTAATCATGCACTGTCCGTTTGTTGGCCAGAGGAGAACTGGCCCCCAACTGAGCCTGGTTTCTCCTAAGTTTTTTTTCTCTCCATTCTGTCTCCTGATGGAGTTTTGATTCCTTGCCACTGTCGCCTTGGTCTTTGGCTTGCTTAGTTGGGGACATTTAATATTCAACAATATTATTGATCTGCCTGCATTGACACCATTATATGAGAACTGAACTGAGCTAGACAGGGTTTTCTCCAGAGCGGCTATATAAATGAACTTTTTTTTTTACAACAAAAATTAACCATTACTTAAGCTGGACTATGACGCTATTTTTTGCTGCTTTATTTTCCTGTTATCACTATAAAGCTGCATTGAAACAATATGTATTGTTAATAGCGCTATACAAATAAAGGTGACTTGACTTGGCCCAAAGGATAACGCAACCCACAGACGTACACCCAAGACATATCTAGAGATATCATACAGATTTGTGGATGGGCCAATGAACAACCACCTAGATACAACTGAGAACACCCTATTAATGACCAAGCAACCACTTAAATGAAGCCACATTTACTGTTGTTAGCCAAAATCCTGCTGGCGAAATCCAGTCATTTTCAATTGGAATCCTTACGCGAGGGTGACATTTTTTTCTCTTGCTTGTGTTCAAGTTGGTCACATGAATTCTATGCTCTGAGAAACAGAAAGCTGCTTGCTTTGAAAGTAACTTCTGTGCGAGTGTTGTTTCATGACTTGCTAGACTATTGACAGCGCACAACAGACATGAAACACCCAAGCAATCATATAGAAACTTACAACTTGAACACCTTAGCAGCACCCTGGCACCCATCCTCAACACCCTAGAAAGTTTGTTTTATTCTCATCGTTCATGTTTAGGCGAGTTTAACTGCTAAGTATGCTGGAGGCAAAAACACTAATACAGAAATGTCTTTGTGTTCATTCTGATATGGGAAAGTGACTATAATTTCCTTTCACAAGCTCAACGCCAAGCGTGGGCAGAGCGTCATTGCCATAGGTTTGCGTCATTGCCACTGTTTCCTCTAAAATACCTCCGCACATATGGTGTAGTGTACAGAGGTGTAGGAGTGTGTGTAGTGGCAGATTTAATGATTTACACATGCTCTCTATTATCAAAGGATGCAGGATTTCAACACACTCTACAGCACTTATTGCATATTCTTACTTGGCAATCAATGGAGCAATAGTTTAGAGCTGGTTAAGCATGCTGTACATTTGTAATTGGATTATCTTGCTGTTTGTTTATTGTCCGTCATCTTAAAAGTCCAGCAGTTAAGCCGAAAACAGTCTTCTGGCTCAGGCTGCTGCATTTCATTTCTGCCATCGCTCTATTCCTTACCTCCTTCAGGACCAACATTAACACACAGTGTCTTTTTGGAACTGGGATTCTTTGAAAACTTGGAAGTGTTGTTTTCCATCCATAAAACTCCCAATTTGAAAGTGTTCCATGGGCCGATTAAAGCGGACAATTCATTCCTTTCCCTCCTGCGTAAAAACACTCCGGTCATGGCATAAAAAGAGAACATTGCAGACAGTCCTAGAGCGTCTGCGTTATGCATGACGTCCAAGCATTTCGGCATGTCTGGTTTCACACAGTTTGGAGATCCGTGGCCTGTATTGGATCAAAATGATCTTGGCAGACAAACTTTCATTATTCAGATGGTTTGGTTTTCCTGACCCCTAGGAATTGTAGTTGAATCAGTCCAACATTTAATGAACATTCTCTTTCATTTATCTCCCTAACAGTGTCGGCCGCTGCCAGAGTTCTTACGGTGTCAGAAGAAACCGAGAGATCCTTGCGGGTGACATGGAAACCAGCACCCGGCAATGTTGTCAATTATAGGGTGACGTATAAACCTCAGGGTGATACACGTCAGTTGGCCTCCAAAGCACCAGGAGGCACCGACACTTTGGTCTTGAGGCGCCTGCAACCCCAGACCACATACGATATCACTGTGGTTCCCGTCTACAAGTTTGGTGATGGAAGAGCAAGACAAGGAGAAGGAACCACATGTAAGTCAACACAAGATATTTGATAACTTGTTTAGGTTAAAGGTCCAAAGATATTTGACCGTTGTTGTCTAACTGTTTATTATCTCTGTAGTGTCTCCATATAAAGCTCCCAGAAACCTGCAAACTTCAGAGCCCACTAAAACCAGTTTCAGGGTGACCTGGGATCATGCTCCTGGGGATGTGAAGGGCTACAAGGTCACCTTCCATCCCATTGGGGAGGATGTGGACCTGGGAGAGTTGCTTGTTGGCCCCTATGACAACACAGTGGTTCTGGAGGAGCTACGGTATGAGACGCCAGAGCAGACACATAAAACACTTAACAGACATCTGAAGATATGCCCTATAAAACGCCTTTAAAGCCACCGTGAAATCAAATGTACATTATGGTCTTATTCATAGTTTTCAGTCATGTGAATGGCATGGAGACCTGGGGCCAATTGCATAAAAAAAAAAGTTTTACGAGTTAGTTATTTTTTTTCTGTTCTCTGAGACAAAGTTGGTTACATAAAAAGTTTGATTGGTCAGAAAAATAAGACTGATTAGCCCTTGGCTAACTAATTAAGCCAGATGGTCAGACTAATTAAGCTTAAAGGGATAGTTCGGCCAAAAAGGATATTTAACCCATGCATTACTCATCCTCAAGCCGTTCGAGATGCATATGTCAATCTTTTTTCAGACGAACACATTTTCAGTTATTTTAGAAAATGTCTTAGACCTTTCAGTGGATATAATGTGAAGCTATGGGGTCCACCTCCTTCAAGTCCCAAAATGTGCATGCATCCTTCACAAAAGTAATCCATCCGGCTCCAGGGGGATAAACGAAGGCCTTCTATCCGTGTGGTTTTGTCGTAAAAATATACATATTAAAACTTTATAAATGAAATTATCTGGCTTCCGGCAACGGTCGACGCGCGTTCACGGGTGATGGAAGTCGACGTAGGACATGCGTAGGAACCGTTTGTTTTGCTCTGCTCCCTGGCTGCGCTGGCGCGTTCGTTCTACGTCACGACGGATCCTATGCTACGTCCTACGCCGACTTCCATCACCCGTGAACCGCGTTGACCGTTGCTGGAAGCCAGATAATCCACCCAGGAGGTGGACCCCATAGCTTCACATTATATATCCACTGAAAGGTCTAAGACATTTTCTAAAATAACTGAAAATGTGTTCGTCTGAAAAAAGATTGACATATGCATCTCGAACGGCTTGAGGGTGAGTAATGCATGGGTTAAATATAATTTTTGGCCGAACTATTCCTTTAATTATGACACTAACAGTGCACTGGCACTGTGGTAACACTTTATTTCGATGGTCCACTTTAGACAGTCTGCAAACTATAAGTAACTTTGCAACTACATGTCAACTGACTCTCATTAGAGCATTAGTAGACTGTTAGATTAGGGTTAGTAAAATAAGTTGACATGTAGTTGCAAAGTTTCTTATAGTCAGTAGAATGCCATTGGGGAGCATCAAAATCAGATATTAATTAAGCAGACCGTCTACTAATACTCTGATGAGAGTTTGTTGACGTAGTTGCAAGGTTACTTATAGTTAGTAGATTGTCTTAAGGGGACCGTAGAAATGTTACCGTATCACTGAATTGAATCAACATTGAACTTACTTGAGCTGAATAATGACACTCTTGTTTAACCGTAGAGCTGCTTTTCAGCTGAATTGAATTTGTTGTGTTTATATTCTGGGCTCATCTGCTTGCCTGTATAAAGTATTCATCATCAATTAGGTTTATACTGAATTTGGTCTTTTAAAATCCCTATAAATGTCTTAGTACATTAGTATTTAGTACATGCCTGGCAACAGAAGAAAGCCTTTAAGTGTGTGACTTCAAGTGATATTGTGCTTGATCATCGATTAGCCTGGTTGATAAATGAGATGTCTGACTGATGTGTGTCGCTCTCATCTCAGGGCCGGCACCAAGTATACAGTGAGTGTGTTTGGTATGTTTGATGGAGGAGAGAGTATGCCATTGGCTGGAGAGGAGAAGACCACTCTCTCTGACGCCCCTGCACCCCCAACCATTCAAACTCCAGGTAAGATTAATGTAAAAAAACCTGGTATTTTAAACCTCTCAAACGGACCAATCAGATCTCATGTTACCGCAGAGCATAGAGGTCGTTGCGTACAAAGTAACTTGTGTTCCAAAACAATTAGCATACACCATTCACTTTGATATACGGAACAAATCTGTCGGCCTGCTATGCATTTAAGCTCCATATATAACAAAGCGTAACATTTTAAAGTTCTTTGTCAGTTCGGATTCGGAAAAATAGGCTGCAGTCTAATGCTTTGAGTAATGGCAAATACCTTTCAGCACAGCTAATTGTGTTGTGAAAGAGCAGACAGGGTGACTGCGCCACATGGTAGCCATGTCTCTGCCTTCGCATGGAAGGACTCTTGAATTTCAAGAGCTAGAAAGATTATCTGCTTACAATTACCAATGCTTTACAACTTGGTTAGGAAAAAAGTGACATACAGAATGAAAGCTTTGCACATGGTCTGCTGACCCTGGCCTGGAATGTCGATTCTAATTGGAAACAGATCCGATGGTGAGGGTCGGCCGACCGACACCAGCGGGAGAGGGAAAGGGAAATATTCCCAGCAAGAGCTGAGGTGTAATGCACAGCTTGTCATCTGCATGCGACAGACATTAACAACAACAACACAAGTTGCATTTTACAAGTTGAATTGGTAACACTTTACGTTAGGGTTCCATTTGTTAACATAAGTTAGCTATGAACTAACAATAATAAAACATTTACTAATACATAAATATATATATACTATATGACTATATAAATATATTAAAATCAAAAGTTGTATCTCTGCTAAAAATAACTAACAATGAACAGCTGCATTTCTATTGACTAACGTCAACAAATATTAATAAATACTGTAAAAAATTGTTTGTTTATTTTTAGTTAATGCAATTAATAGCGCTAACTAATAGGACCCTCATATAAAATATCATGTATTTTTGAATTTCTTAGTATGTAGTGTGAGCTTTAGCTAATGACAGCAGCACTCAAGCCTCCACAACTCTACACGTTTGTTCAAAACATAATTATCATGTTAATCATGGTCATTATCAAAGTTAACATGTCAACATCACAAATTTGCTCATTTGATTAGTGAACTAGTGGAGAATATTACATATTTCTTATTCGTTTTATGTCACAATGTCTCTCTGTTCTAGATTGTTTTAAAACCCAACACTTTTAGGTTATTCCCAGTGTTAAATTAGATTTTATATTGCAGATTTTCAATATTGTCTTAGCCATTTCAGCCATTTGAGCGTTTGATTGAACGGAATACACATGATTTCAATAGGAAACAGCAGATCTGATAGTTACGTAACTATTTAAAATCATACATCACCTTTATCCATTTTCAATAAAAGTTTACTGTTACACTTTATTTTGATAGTCCACTTTAAACATGCTACTAACTATAAGTAAATTTGCAATGACATGTCAACTAACTCTCATTAGACTTTTAGTAGACTCAGACTGTGAGGTTCGTATTTAGTAGAATAAGTTGACATGCAGTTGTAAAGTTAAGAATGGTCTGTCGGGAACCATTAAAATAAAGTGTCAGTAGATTATAGTTAGTACAATGTCAAAAGTGGACCATCGAGGTGTCAAGTGTTACCAAGTTTACTGAAATATATATATATATATATATTCCCCGCTTTCTTTGAATCATATCATCATATGCGTTATGTGCTGTCATTCAAGATAATGAAAGCACATCATATGTATGCTCTATTGACATGCTTAATAAAGCCCATGCTTGTCTTTACTGCGCTAGATCCTTTCAGCTATTAATACACTTACATTCATACATTTTATTCTTCTACTTTTTCCAGTGGACTTACTAGTTTTTTCTTATAATGCAGAAAAGGTTTTTGATTGATATTATTGATTGTAAAAATTAGCTTGTGAAAGGAAAAGTGTAAAATTTTTCCACAGTTAAAATACTTTCTTATATTTTCGTTTAGCACGCAGAGATGGCTACAACAGGATTGTGTGCGTGCAATGCATTGACCAAGCATTTGCATCGGTCTTTGCTTTTCTAGCTTAAAGTATGTTCTTGGCCTTAGTGTTTAGAGTGCAAGGAGTCTTAATTTAAAAGTCAGAATTCCACATTACGAGTGAGAATGAACACCTGTTTGGGCAATACATCTCTTATAAAGCCTCAGATAATTCCTTTTATTGCTACTAAGAAATTCCCACACAGTGTCTTAATAAAACATTTCATAATATCCACAGCATTTAAAGATATTAGCTGGCTATATCGATTGAGTGTTATCTATCCATGTTTTTTGTTGCTTGAGGGAATGATCTATAAATCAGACAATTATGCAACATGTTCTCTTTGAGCAGGGCCAGACGGGCGGCGCTTTCCCCTTTTCCCTTCATTCAGGTGTCTGGAGAGACAGCGCGATGGGACACAGGCCAAGACGTCTCTTACGGACAAAGAGTTTATAGCTTCAAATATGTTATTTAACACAATATGTAAAATGTATCATCTTTTCAAAATGCCAAATAAACGGTTTTGTCATGCTTTGCATGACTGTGTGAGTATTTTGTGTCCTAAGCTTCGATCTGTGTCCTTTATCACAAATCACAATCCATTTTTATATTTTCGACGGCTTAAAACTAGTTTTAATTATTATGATTAATTTTATGATAATTAACTGACTGACTGAATTGTTCTCTGGTCGTACAGATGTAACGTGCAAAACCACCGCCCAGGCCGATATCGTCCTGCTTGTTGATGGATCTTGGAGCATCGGTCGTCTAAACTTCAAGACCATAAGGGCTTTCATTGGTCGCATGGTGGGTGTTTTTGACATCGGACCGGATCGTGTCCAGATCGGTAAGAGAAAATGGTCCTGAATCCTTTATTAGCGAGAAGGTCCACAGTTAAGTCATGAAATAGATCTCTAGTATTGCTATTCTTTCTCCTAGACATATGTTTCTCCTAAAAATTACATTTGTAATCTCACATCTGTGCTTTATAGAGTTCAAATCTCAGTATTACCTCAAACATTTCTCATGAATTTGTCCAAGATTAAAAGACCTGAGCTGCTATGCACGTGCATTATATAGCGTATTCTCTTGCTATATCTTCAAACATTTTGGGAGAAACATGTAAGACGATGCTACCGTCATCTGTGTATAAATATGAACACTGTGTTGTCGGTTTATAGGTCTGGCACAGTACAGTGGAGACCCGAAGACAATGTGGCACCTAAACGCTCACAAAACCAGACAGGAACTGCTTGAAGCCGTGGGCAATCTACCCTACAAAGGAGGAAACACTCTGACTGGTAAATCATATTGTATTCTGATCTATACGTCAGACCCAGCATCATTCATCGGTGGAAAAATCCCAAAGTGTGTGTGGAAAGTTGTCATGTGGTCATCAGTTCTCTAGATCGTCTCTGAATGGCGTAGCATAAACACTGTAAAGCCTGACATAATACATAATAGTCAGTTTATTGAACTTTTAGACAAAATGTATGTGTTTTTTGTTGATTATCATATTTGATATATATTTTATGGCTCATATAGTCTGATATAGTAAATAAACCTTCCTCAAAAGCCTGATGATCATATTTGATACTCACATTTGAACAAGATTTTTTGAGTAAACCTATGTTGCTATTGTTAAGTAAGTAGAAAATTTACTAGCAATATCAAAGTTATTCTTATGTTTACTTTATAAAAATCAGTGCAGATTTCACAACAGAAAGACACGAGAATCACGAGCTGAAGGAGGACGTTTGTTCAATTATACTGACCTTTTATTTGATAAAAAAGTCTAAACAGAAGGACAGTAGTGGATTGTGTGCAACAGGTTTTTCATCCTTTAGAGACCTTAAAAATGTGCTTATCAAGTATGACACAGTAGGCTTTATGGTTAAGATTGGTCTTCACTAGACTTAGAACGCAGTGTCCATGTACTTTTGGCCATGTTGTGTATTAATTAGACTAATATTACCAATATTCCCTTATTCCACAGGCCTTGCTTTAAACTACATCCTTCAGAACAATTTCAGACCTAACGTTGGGATGCGTCCAAACTCCCGGAAAATCGGTGTCCTGGTTACTGACGGCAAGTCACAGGATGACATCTTGGTCAACTCCCAGAACCTCCGGGACGAGGGGATTGAACTATATGCCATTGGTAAGAAGCAGTTTCCCCTTATGTTCAGGAAGACTTCACGGTCTGAAGTGAAAGACGCTGGATAATGAGTTAAAAATCTGTTCACTCGGCGGCCATATTTGCAAAGCCTCTGGGCTGCTATTTCTGGCATCCAAGACCAAGTCATATCTACCCGAAGGGGGGAATCCTGAAATCTCAAAACCTGCTTGCCGAACTCACTTTTAAAGAACTTTTTTCAAATTAGCAACAGAATCTGATATGAATTGTCCCATAAATTATGTTTCTAATGCTCAAATAGCATTAAAAAAGGCTGGACCAACCAATGCAATGTCAATCAACCAATATCTGAATATCTGACTTTAACATGTTCTGTGATCTCCAGGTGTAAAGAACGCAGATGAGAATGAGCTGAGGTCCATCGCTACTGATCCCGATGACATCCACATGTACAACGTGGCTGACTTCTCCTTCCTTCTGGACATCGTGGACGACCTGACGAACAACCTGTGTAACAGTGTCAAGGGTCCAGGTATGGCTGAGGTCAACTATGAGTTGCACTGTGATGCAGTGTTTCTGAGGGAAAAGAGATGGTCAATGAGAGAAGTGTAGAGTAGGAATTGACTGGATAATGATAAGTGGGCGGTCCGTATGAGAATGGAGGTCTAGGAGACATCAGTGGAACAGCAAAGTTGTTTCATAGGAATGGTTTATTACCTTTTGGTTAAAGATTAAGAACATGAGCGTTACAATGGGACGTTAAGGTGTATTTTAGGCATGATGCAAAATAGGGTACCTTAAACTCCTTTAACTGTCAAAAAATCACTTTAACACTCAGGGCCATATCATACACTCGGCGCAATGTAGTGCAACCGACGCAAGTGGTTTTTTGCTATTCACATTGTTTAAATAACAAATGCATTTGCGCCAATGGGCTGCTGGTCTGAAAACGAGGTGTGTTCAGGCGTATTGTTGGTGCGTTGCTATTTTGAGAAACTGAAATAGACTGCGCCGTTGATCAACTGAAGCCTGGTCTAAAGTCAACGGTGCAATATTTTTATTGTTATTTAAAGAGCGCGGTAGTAATGTGCGCCTATAGGCGGGTCCACAACACGCGTACACTCTGCTTATTACACACACAGGGATGCGCAGCAGTACACAAACATGCCAAATATTACAAATAAAAGAATTACAATGTAAAAGATTAATATTGTGTACATAAAGATCCGTAAATAATCCGTTTGCGCTCTGGAGACGAGTTTGGTCTTTCCACTATCAAATTCTATCATGTAAATAGCGAATCCGCCATAGTGCGAGCACAACTGGCATTTAAAGGGAATGGGAGATGAGACTCTGATTGGTTTATTGCACGTTACGCCCAAAACACACCCGTTACTCATTAAGAGAATAGAGACAACCCTTTTAGACCATGCGCCGGGAGTGCCGACCATTTTTCCCATCGTTAAACTATAGTAAAAGTGGATTCGGACACACGAGCTCAGATCGTTAAAATAGAGCCCACTGTCTTGAGTGACAAGTGTTTTTTGTTTGTTTTTTAAATGGTGGCAATGGCAACATTAAATAATAATACTTTTCAGATAATTATCACCATTGACAGGTAATATTCTTCATTAGGCTGTTTTATAGAATAGAGCGCAACAGCCGGGTTCCAAGAGTAAAAAATCTCGTACTTAAATTTTTATAATACTTTTAACATAGACTTACCATGAGTTATGACATTATCATAAATCGCTGCAAAAACTCACTCATCAAGCATCGCGGATAAAGCAACCCAGTCGTTCCACTGCACCCAAGTGACCTACGCATTTGTATATATCTGAATATTTCATTTTATGTTTATAAACAACGATTATAAGTCAATATGTTTGTATTGTATCATCCTTTCAAATTTTTTTTGCAATGCCTCATGGGATTGTAGTTCTTTTCCTTTTCAAAGATGTTACACAGTCGATTTTTCAGATTTTCCTATAACAGTTTTGCATTTTTTCCACCCTCATTTTCAAATATTGTACTTTTTGCTTCTATCAAATGAAAAAATATATAATATCATTATTTGTCTGAGCTGGTTGATTTGGTTCATTGCACATTTTTTTACAGGGAAACCATGTCTCATTTTTTACTTTGCTACACTGGAACTATAACACTTAATACACTTATAATAACACATAATTCTCTAACAGGCTCTAAATGTGTCAGAAGATAATACTAATCAGTTTAAAAGTTCAGATTATTAACAGTAGCTGGTCTTTATTTCCGTGTTTTACAGTCAGCCATTTCTTGACTGGTTTGCTTCTGGCCTCTGTGTTCTTGTTTTGTGTTTTTGAGTCTGGAATGTCTGTCTGCGCCTGGATCAAGTATCAGAGAGTCAAAGTTTCATCACGAAGAGGTCAAGCCTTCAGGGGCTCGGTTTTGTAAAAAGGGGGAGAGAAAAGGAAAAGCGTATTTAGACTAGCCGTTGATAGCACTCCATCAACACGTCAACATAATGGCACTGCAGTTTAGCCACAAGTCACATACGCAGCCTAGCATTGGCATATGAAGATAGATTTTTTAAAATGTTATGAGAAAGAGGGTGATCAGAAATACAAATATTTACTATATATTGAATATATTTGTAGTAGTCAACATTTGAAGTGGGTCAAAACCTTTCATCAAAATTATACATGATTTTTTAATAAACCCGTCCTTGACTTAGTACGACTTTGATGAACTTTTTTGATCCACTTCAAATGTTGACTACTGTATATATATATTAAAATGAATGGTGGTGTAATAATGATTGCCACAACCAAGGCTTGAGAGTCCAGAGAACACAATACAGCATCAAATCATCCAATCACATTTCCAATACAAGTAGTCAATACTTTGTATATGCATATCATTATTCTAATCAAATGCATCACAGTATGAAATTGAACTCTAAAAATCAGAATAAGTTTAATACATACTAGGAACATCAAGAAAACCTGTTTAGTTTCACAGAAGTATGGGTCAGATTCAGAAACAGTCCCGATGACGGTAAATATTTAACACTGCAATTCTGGAGTGTGTGTGTGTGTGTGGTTGTGGGTGTGGGGGTCAAAGGCTAAACCCTGATTCCCATCATGACCCGTCACAGGAGGAGGCCCGGAGCCACCCACCGATCTGACGACCTCAGAAGTGACCCATTACTCCTTCCGTGCCTCCTGGGTCGGGCCTGATGGACCGGTGGAGAAGTACAGGATAGAGTATGTGAGCCCAGCAGGAGAAGTACAACAGGTATGAGCACCTCATATCCAGGGCAAGATGACTATTCTCACGCTTAGGGTTCGGGATTACAACTGAAGTCTTAAAAAAATCTATGTGCAACTCATCGAACATCATTTAGTCTGAGAAAGTTAGTTTTAAAAGTAATGTGTTACAATATTTATTACTCTCTAAAAAGTAACTAATTACTAGTTACTTATGTAAGTAAAGTAATGTGTTACGTTACTCTTGCATTACTTTTTCTCACCTGGCTGAGGCTCAGTCTCTTCTGTTTAAATTTTTTTATTATTATTTTTTGCAACAATGCATTATATATAACACACACCCTCATTTCTTTCAAAAATACATATTCTTATTTCCTGACCTCTAGAGAGTTAGAGGGTTATATTATCTACTGTCCAAATCGTTTTATTGAAAGTTGTAAGTAATGTGTTTTGTTAATTTTTTACTTTTTTTTCTATTTCCGCGCAAGTCCTTCCCCGACAGTTTTTTTTTTTTTGTTGCCAGAGCCAACATTATTGATAATTTTCACAAAACTTTTATGGCCCCCAGAATATTTTGTGAATATTATAATATTATTATTATATATCTGAACATGCAATATATCAAAAGAAAGAGCAGACATTTTATTCTAGCTTTATGCATTCTTTCCCATCAACACTTGAATGTAGATAAGTTTCATAAAAAAGCAACATTTTGAACAAAAAGCTGAGAAAATCACGTTGGATTTGATTACCGTATTTTCCCGGCTATAAGTCGCACTTTTTTTCATAGTTTGACTGGTCCTGCGACTTATAGTCAGGTGCGACTTATATATCTAAATTAATTCATACGGACTAAGATTAACCAAGAGAAAACATTACCGTCTACAGCCGAGAGAGGGCGCTCTAGTTAGCGGAGTTGTTCAGAAGCGACACCGAGGAAGAACTCAATGGATTCAGTGTTGTGGAGTGAGATCGGGAGAGCTTGGTCTTTGTTTACCGGTAACTTGTTGGACTCGCTGGCTTATGCTAATTTAGCCTATTCAGTGGTATATGTTCTTTATGCTATTGTGCAGCTGAATAACTGTTAATGTGTTACGCTAACATGCCGGACACCAATTCAGCTGTTGTTCTGTGTGCTGTTGTGTAGTTGAATAACTTGCCTTTCCAGATTAAATGTCTGTTTTTGGTCTTGGATTTTGAGAAATACATTTCTAAATAAATGCGACTTACAGTCCAGTGCGACTTATATATGTTTTTTTCCTCTTTATGACGCATTTTTTGACTGATGCGACTTATAGTCCGGAAAATATGGTAATTGAATTTAGAATGCTGTTCAAAACAAAGATGGAGTAGATCGAGTTAATAAACAAAAGCTTCACAGTCCTATAGCTCGTCCTGGGTTGACATTTCTTTCTGTAACATTAGGCAGTTTTATATGTTTGATGTTTTATATGTTTTATGTTATAGCAGTTTGAATGCTTGATGATAGCGTTAGCTTACATGTGCGTACGCAATCCTCTATCGCTTGTTTCTGCTTCTTCTTCGCTTGTTTTTGGATCTAGAGATTCTGTACTATTTCAGAAGATGCGTAATAGCGCCCTCTACCGCATAACAGCGAAAACATTGTTTGTTGGGAAAACACATTTATGCATTACTCATAAATGATGCAGAATGAAAGAGCAAAGAAGGACAACGTGAGCCAAAACAAGTCTGGGAACAATTCGGAAAGGCTAACTTGTATTTGACCTAGAAATGATTCATTTGTTTTGATTGCAAACACAGTCATGTCCTATTCGTGTGTGTTCTCACCTGTGTCCTGCTCCTCTGCTGCAGTTGTTTGTGGACGGGACGGTGACGACTGTGGTCTTGGAGAGTCTTACCCCGCTGACGGAGTACATGGTGAAGGTTTACTCAGTGGTGGGAGAGGAGAGCAGTGACCCCCTCAAAGGCTCAGAGACCACATGTAAGTGTGCATTTACCCATCATTCACTCTTCACCTGAACAGCCAGAGCAAATCCCTCAACAATATGTGTCAGCACACCAAAACACACAGCAAAACATAATCACAAACACAATGGACAAATGTAATTGCTGTTTTGGAAGTACATATTAATGAGGTTGTGACTCTGCTCCTCTATATATACCACGGTAATCATTTTTAGACGTAATACCTTGTTTTTTTGGAAAATTTTATATGGTAAATTTCCCTTGGAAATAACATGGAAATACCATGGTATTTATATACAGTAATCATTCACATGTTTTGTGTCACGCAAAACTTGGGTGATTCTCACAAAAACATATCTTTTTTTTCTTCTTTTTTTTCAGTAAAGGATGCATTCATTTGATTTTAAAAAATTACAGTAAAGACGTTTACTTTGTAACAAAAATCTACTTTAAGAAAAAAGAAAAATTGCCTTTTTTAAAACTTTCTATTCAAATTATCCTGAAAAAATATGTATCATGGTTTCCACTAAATATGAAGCAGCACAACTGTTTTGAAAATTGATAATAATAATGTTTCTTGAGCAGCAAATCATCATGTTATACTGATGATCATGTGACGCTGAAGACTGGAGTAATGATGCTGAAAATTCAGCTTTAATCAGGAATAAATTACATTTTACAATATATTCCCATTGAAAACAGTTATTACACAATATTCCTGTTTTACTGTGTTTTTACTGTGTGATCAAATAAGTGCATCCTTGCTGAGCATAATAGATTTACTGTATGTTACTGTAAAGCAACATATTGATATTTTAGTATTATCTTTACTGGTTAAAAATGACCAGTATTTGCGGATGTTTAGCCAGACACTGAGAAGGTGCTACATTGCTAATAAATGTTGCTATTATTGCTGTACTCTTTTTGCCACATTTAACCCTAATGCCATCATATTTCTTTCACAGCGCTCTGAATGTGACCGTGTTTCATACGGCATGATGCTGCTTTGCACCGCACAGTGTCACTATGTGATTTCATGTACATACATGTTGTCTTTACACTGAAAAAAGGATTTTCTTACTCAGTATTTTGACTTGTTTTCCAGTGCAAATATCAAAATGTTTTTAAATCAAGATCACATTTACTTGAGAAGCAAAATGACATGAGATATTAAGTCTTGGTTTCTGAAAAATTGATCAAAATTAACCAAGTTTATGCTTAAAACAAAAGAAAAAATTAAGAAAAATGATCTTGTGTTCCCTTTGAATTAAGTTGATTCTTCTTCTTTTGATCTTAAGTCTTTTTGATTCTCAAGTAAATATATCTTGATTTAAGAAATTTTGGATTTAGTTTAGGAAAACGACAAAAATACCATAGTAAGAAAATAATTTTTGCTGTGAATATGTCTACATTTGCATATCTGTCTGTCTGTCAATCATTCCCATCACGCGTGTATCCCATGATCATCCAACCATCGTCTATCATCCCATTCCTCCCGGTCACGCATCCATCAATCCACCTGGAATGCTTCCATGTTCCCATTCCAGCTTCAGTCCGCTTAGAAGGATAGTCAGGGATCGAAATGAATAAGAGAAAGAGAGAAAAGTCATGTTCCCCTCTGTAGTGCCTTTTAGGGCTGTGAGGAACATGAACATCTACAAGGTGCGCTCCACCACCATGAATGTGAGATGGGACAGGGCCGAAGGGGCCACAGGCTACATGCTTCTCTACAATGCCCTAAACGCCACTGAACCCTCTGAAGAGCAGGAGGTACGGTGACGAAACACAGTTTAACCTCTGCCCAAACTGCTAGCCCAATCTCACACTGTCCACACTGCAAAAAAAAAAAAAAAAAAAAAAAAAATCTTACTTAGATGACTTAAAATTACTTTCAATAAACCGTGGCTTTTTTTAACTAGAGACTGAAACCGGACTTGAGAAAACAAAGAATAAATGCTATTGTCTTCCCTTTTGACAAATATCGGTAGGTAGGGAAACTTCAACACCCATAATGCACTGGGCATGTTGCCGTCCAAGGCCACCCCCACCAGTCTGCTATGGATAGGCTTACCAAGAAGGCTTGTTCGACTTGAACCGGCGCTGCACAGACCGATCGGTGATTGACATTAAAGCAGTTTCGGGAATTTCTTCGCTGTATTCTCGCTTTTTGCTCGCAGGTTTCTCTATAGAGAGCCCCCTACAGCTTCGGAATAGATATTTGACAAAACTGTCGAAAAACTCGTTGGTGACTCTCAGATACCAGAGGCTAGTAGATCAACGACATCACAGCAGACGGGACATTCTTTACAACGTCTTCATTCGGGTTGGAACAGCGTGAGGGAGCGCAATAATGACAGAATTTTAGCTGATTTATTTTTGCCGTAAAGCAATTCGTTACATCGCGAAACCTGATATCACGCGATACTTCCTGACGCCGCGTAGAATCATAAATACGGAGAGAACGCCTAGACGGAAAATATGAAAAACCTCCATGTTTGTAGTCAACATTTCAAACTCACAGTGACATTGTTTTATGCCAAAACGGAAAGAAACTGCCATTTTCACGAAAGCCCGGAGAAATCAAAAGACTTTTGCTGACAAATAAACATGAATTTTTGGGCCCAGGTAACTGAGAATGAATAAACATTGTTCATTTACATATAATAACGACATTATACCAATAAAAAACAGGTTGAAAATCTGTTAAGTCGTGTTTTCTGAAAAATGTATGAAAATTATGTGAGGTAATTCACAAGAAAATATATCTGCCACATGGGTTCAAAAAAGGGAAAACAAGATATTTCTTATTTTTCAAGATATTGGCAGATACTTTTGCTTCTTTTAAACAACCTCAATTAACACTCAAGTAAATTTATCTTGTTTTAGGAATGTTTAGATATTTGTACTGAAAAATCAGTCAAAAATACGAGTAAGAAAGTGCAGTGCAGTCTTCAATATGTAGATGGATATTTAAGAAATAAGTGCAAAAAGTGTAAATGAAAATAATTTTTACTTACTGGAAGAGACCAAATGTTCTCATGGAAACCCAATGGTCTTATGCAGCTCAAATCTGTCAACAACTATGACATATTGTAGCAGAAAGAGGAAATGGAAAGCATTTTTGGAGATATTGTAGATACCACAGGTGGTAGGTCTACATTGATGGGTTCAGAAACGTCCTTTATATTGCAGCTTTTGGAAAATAACAGCTCATTAGCACTCTGGGGCTTTTTAGCACAGTTTCTCTTTCAAGTATTTCACATAGTGGGAAGATCCAGAGGTCTCGATGTCGGTTCTGGCTACAATCGGATGTCCACAGGGCTCGTCTCAGAGCGCAGATGTTTCAAAATTGCTCCTCCATTTTATTTTTTCATTAGAAAGAAAGAATATGCTTAGAGATTTTGTGCTGCTAGTTTAGACAATTATAGTTGGTAGACCCTCTCATAATATCTTCACTGAAATAAAAAATAAAAAATAAATTAAAAAATCAATATTTGTCCAGTACAAAAATCTAAACATCTTTGAATCAAGATGTATTTACTTGAGAAGCAAAATTACATAAGATATTAAGCCTTGTTTTCTAAAAAAAATCAGTTTTACAAGACAAAAATCTACAATTTTTTCTATAAGACTTTTTTTTTTTTAAACAAGACCTAATATCTTAAGTAATTTTATCTTAATTTTAAAATATTTAGCTATATGTATCAAAACAAAACAAAAAGACTAAGTAAGATTTTTTTTTTTTTTTTGCAGTGCTGGGATTGAGAAATAAATAGAGGGTAGCCTATAATAAGACTTTGCTTGTTAGGTGCAAAATACTTTCTCTGTGGTATTTGTGTGCGGAAATACATAGGTCAAGACTGAAATCAGACTCTGTACCATTATAGAAAGCTATATAAAGGATTCAAAAGTATTTGTGCTTAAACTGCCCTGCTGAAAAGACCAGTATATATTGTGTTTTGCATAATGATCTCCTACAGTTTTGCACCCGTCTTCTTAAATAGCTTAAAGTCAAGATGAAATCAAAATGAACCCTGTTTACTTTCACTTTCTTGGCCGTGATCCATCATGGTTTTTCTAAAGAAAAAGAAGCTGTTTAACAAACTCTTTGTTAAAAAATCTCACTCCCTTTTCCATGTCAGTTAACATCCAGTGTTATTTTAGCGTCATACTAAAGTTTTTGTTAATATTTTGAATTAGATTTTCTTTTCATTTTAAAGTTTTTGTAATTTTGTTTTATTTATGTAATTTGAAAAAAAAATTCTATATAGTTTTTATTTATAGTTTTAATCTATTTAATTTTAGTCATTTTAGTGCTTAAACTAAACCTTTGCATCTACCTGAAATAAAGCAATCTTATTTTATATACTGTATATATATTGGATTTTCTTTCAGTTAATATTAAATGACTTGAAATCAAATAAACATTAAAGTAATCATTTTTTAAAAATGGTTTTAGTGAATACAATTTTTCATATCCTCCTTAAACAAGCGTGTAATTTCAAGCTGGTCTTTTCAGCGCGGTCATAAGCGATTCTTCCATCATGTTCCTGTGAACGAGTCCACCATCCCTTTGATTTGTGATGTGGTTGACCTTCACAGATGCGTGTGAAAGGAACAGTTACTGATGTCCAGCTGAAGAAACTTCGTCCCAACACGGCCTACAGCGTTTCCGTCTTCGCCCGGCACGGCGATTACGCCAGTGACCCTCTCACTGATCAGGGGGTGACCCGTAGGTGGCGCTAGGGCTTTCTTCCCCTCAGCAGGGATGTTTCGCACACTGTCACGTTCTCATCGGTTGTTTGTCTGTTTTTTTGTTTTTGGTTGAATCTCTCCCATCTTCATAGTGCCTCTTCCTCCATCCGGTGAGTTGAGGATTACAGATGTTACCCACAGCACAATGCAGCTGGACTGGGATGCTTCGCCCGGCGCCGTTCGTAAATACATCATCACTTACAAGCCAGATGAGGGAGAGGCGAAGGAGGTAAGGCCATAACCCGTTCTTGCAAACTCACAAACTTAAAATAAGCCATTCACGAGATTTGTGATTAAATGCAGGGATTGACTTTAATATCCGCCAAATGTGTGTGTATTTCAGCAGTGGCGTGTAACACAGTCACTCCTACTAGACACTTTGGCGGGTTGTATTTTATAATGTATACATTTTTCAATTGTAGTCTTTTAAATGGCATCATAAATAATAAAACAAGTGCAAATTAGTGTTGTCAAATATATATTTTTTCAATACATATCGACACTGAAATATCTGAAACGCTTCCAAGGCTCATTTCCCCTTCATTCACTGGTTTCATTTGCTCCGGATGACTATTGTTTGGAGTTAGAGGGCTTGACTTTTTTTTTTGCACGTATTGTATTGCTCATAATTTTACTCAGTCCTGCAGATTTTGTTCTCACACTCAGTGCGGCACATAAAGCCGCCTCTCAGTTCTGCATTGAGTTCTTTTTTGCTGCTTATTGAACTTAAACAGTCAAACACACACACAATAATGTCAAAATACTGGTCTTGGCGAGTATTCACGTAAACCCAATCAATCATGTTTTTAGTGAACATGAACAGTTGAGAAAGAAAAAACGCACGTGTAACGGTATAATGGATTAGTGCATCAGGTCTTAAAGTGACAGCAGCCTAATATACCTTGTGACATATTATGAGATCATATTAAAAATATCTTTATGGCAGTTTTACGCCGATGGTATTGATGTCAAAGTTGTGACCGTTGAAAATGCTGAGTGGCTTGTAACTTTGAAAAACCACTAGCGTCAGTGGCTGGTGAGCAAAAAAGTTAATGTGTCCTAACCAGACGCGATGCGATAAATTCCAGCGACAAATAATTTGTCTGTCCACACTAGGCGCGACGCGACTGCAAAATGCGTAAAAATCAATCAAAACCCACAGCCAATCAGAACAGCGTGTGGGCGGGCTCTCGCGTCAAGTGCACGGCACCAGAGAGTAATCTTGGCGGCAATCGCAAGAAAATGGATAAGTAGCTACATAATCAAATTCACAAATATTACACCATTTAAACATTATTCATATAGGCTACATAGGATACTGAGTTACTAAAACTATCTTTGTCAAATAATACACTTGTTTCTTCACAGTTTGAACGTTCTTGTTTCCACTTGTTTAATTTCAAGATCTGAGGTGAATTATCATTGCTTTTACAGCTACACGCTGTTAACATTAAATAAAGCACATAAACAGTAGTTTGTGCTTTGTGTTTGTTGTTGCAGCCGCGACGTCGCAGGAAAATAGGAACCGTTTCTAAAATAGAATCGGCATCAAAGACGCGTCGCGGCTGGTTAGGACAAAACTCAGATTAACATGGAAAAGATCACTTTTATCGCGCGTCGCATCGCGTGTAGTTAGGACACGGTGTCCAGCCGTATGAATATATCTGAATAGAGTTGACAGTCTTAAAAAAAGTTTTGATGGCATTTTCTTTCTCATCTTACCTTCACATGATGCCTTATAAAGTAGTTTTATAAGTCCAGCGCTGCTTTGTGTACACAGATAACCGGTGTCACCGCTGTAGTTCTGCTTTTAAGTTTGACTGAAGATCAGAGAGTGAATTTGCATTTTCGTTAAGCCTGTCTGCTTTTTTTTGTTCAGACCAATTAGGCTGAATGTGAAGTTTATCATTTTATGAAACTTTTTATTTGTATACTATTTGAACTGTAAAAAATTTTAATTCATAGGATTACGGTAATTTTTCCAATTTAGCATGTTACTGTAGACGTTGGTGTTGTTTTTTAAAAAGAAAGTTGCTACCTAAACATTATATTAATCTATTCTAATATCAGAATTTTTAATTCTGATATTAATACAATCTTTTTTTTTTGAAAATTAGCTTGTCTGGAGTTTGCAAATATGATAATGACAGAAAGCATAAAAGGGGTGTTCAGCACATTTCAGCAAGAGGATTTTGGAGAGGTCTAATAGCAAAGGGAAAAAGTCATTTACACATTTAACATTTATGTTTTCTGACGAGCCACATGCGGTTGGAGGGTCTGCTGTCCACGCGTTGAGTAGCGCCACACTTGGGATTAATCGTGTGGACAGTTTATCAGCCGTTAAACAACAATCTTGTTTTTGAATGTGCAAAGCCGTCCTTGGTCACTGTGGAAGCTTTCCTGTGGAAAGATTCCTGTCTGTTTACACAATGCATCCAGGCAGACGACCAAGAAACTCATGTTGATGGATTTTGGGACCTTTTAACATATCAGCAATTACGTTACACAACTCAGTGAAGACGGCAGCTGCCGAAAGAGTACAGCTGCTCTCCAGGGCTTCAGTTACGCCGATCATCTACCAAAGATTCCTAGAACAGACAGCCGACAAAAAAAAGAAAAGATGGAGTTTGGAGTGGCATGAGCAGTCCAGTGCGTTGGGATGTGGATTTTATGGGTGGGATTTTTTCCCTCTATGATTTTTTTTAACTCTCAGTGGCAGTTTTGGCGTCAGCGCTGCTCCACATCCTGAGGCATTAATCATGACTCAGTGCTGCTCATAACTCTTCGTTCTGGGATTAAAAGATGAAACAAACATGCGCACAAATGTGGACCCAGGTGGATGGAAGCCCGAGAAGCCCGACAGATGGCGGCAGCTCCTGTTACCTGACAGATGATGAGGACGATATGCTATTGGATCAAAGATCAGGTCTACTTCTGCAGGAACTTCTTTTTTTTAAGATTTATTTTTGGCGTTTTTGCCTTTTATTATGATAGGGCAGTTAGTTGACAGGAAGTGAAGTTGAAGAGAAAGAGGGGGCGGGATCGGGAAAGGTCCACGAGCCGGGATTTGAACTCGGGACGCCCGAAGCGCAACTACGCTATATCTCAGCGCTGCCCACGAGGCTATTGGGACCGACCTTCTGCAGGAACTTTAAGAGCTTTTAATACTATTGAGACTCCATTGTTCCTCTCGACGTCAACCGTTCTCTAGCAAGAAATGCATCAGATGCGCATTGAGTAACCAGGAGATCTGACTGGCTGAGGAGATCTATAATACCTGAGAGCTGTCCATTAGCTTTCTGACAAAAACGCACACAGTCCCAAGCCCTTCACTAGCGAGTATTCTGATGTCACATCAAAGGCAGCAGACATGGAAAAATATAAAGCCATTTGTTGATTTTTAAGAGCTCTCATAGTAAAACATAAACTCTCTGTCCATCCAATCCGCTTGTCCTATGCAGGGCATGATATCAACTTTTTTGCTCTCCAGCCACTGTCGCTAGTAGTTTTCCCAAAGTTACTAGCCACTCAGCATTTTCACTGGACACAATTTTGACGTCGATACCATTGGGAAAAACGGCTATATAGATATTTTTAATATTATATCATAATTTTGCAGCAGGTGTATTAGGCTGCTGTCACTTTAAGACCTGATGCACGGATCCATTATACTGTTACACGTGTGTTTTCTTTCTCAACTGTTTACATTCTTTTAAGTTCAAGTTTCACTTTATTTATCCTTAGAAAGGAAATTTAGTGTGCAGCAGAATATCTAAATACAAAAACAAAAATAAAAGCACCACCAGATGCCAACAACATTGTAAACACAACACAAGACACACACATCAACACATCAATGGAGACACTCCTTCCCTATGACAAATGACAGAAACCAATACAATACACAGGTCCGTATATGATGATGAGAAATGACAGAAAATAAATAAATTAATAAATAAGCATATAGCTACTATAAAAAAAAAATCATAAAATATCACTTAAGGGCATTCAGGTTCCACAGGAATAAAAGAATCCCTGGCACGTCTGGTTCT
Organism: Phoxinus phoxinus; assembly: GCF_949152265.1. NCBI lineage: Eukaryota > Metazoa > Chordata > Actinopteri > Cypriniformes > Leuciscidae > Phoxinus > Phoxinus phoxinus. Next base: position 5,485,845 of record NC_136888.1, read on the forward strand.
TAACATAGGTATCCTAAAACTGTGACCTGAGGGCAGCAAATGAAACTCCCCAAAAAGTGGGTGATCAGAGCAATTTAAAATCTGGTTATCCTTCCCTCGGACCCGTTTGTCATATATATGCTGTAGCTGTACACCAACCACCTTAGATGCAACATTTACCACATATTCAGTGTCGATATGTATTGAAAAATGTATATTTTTGACAACACTACATTGCACTTAGTTTATAATTTCAGATGCCTTTTCAAAAGACTACAATTAAAAAATGTATATATTATATATAAAATTCAAAGTGTCTAGTAGGAGTGACTGTGTTACACACCACTGCTGAAATACACACGCATTAGGCGGTTTGGTGCGTGTTAATGTCGAGCCCTGGTCCTGTGTATGGATTGGACGCAGGGATGCTGGAAATATCTTCTCTATGTAGAAACATTTTCTCTTTATATGTTGCTTGTCAATCGATAAAGATGTTGTAATTACATCTCCTTCCGGACAGTACACCTGTGAAGTCACATTAGACACTTGTTAGCAACCGAACTTTTCAAGAGAAAACCACAAGAGGTTATTACTGATGTATTTTATGTTGTAAAATAAAGCGTGAAAATATCTTGAGCTTGTGTTCCCCAGACCTTATCTTAATCTAATGGTTTGTGTTACTGACGTCTTGCCACTTAACTGCACATAACTGCACTTCTCATGTTTCAATTTAGCTTGAAGTTGACGGGGATGTCACGTCTAGAGGACTGGATAATCTCATGTCCCAAACAGAATATGACGTGGCTGTGACTCCGATTTATGATTCTGGGACCGGAAACCCAATGCTTAACACAGCCATTACAGGTGACAGCGCCATCAGTGAATAATCTCTGTTATGTGGCACAATACTTCTTTTTTTATGTTTCATATTTTTGATTGTAACCCTCAAAACTCAACTTCTCTTCCTGTTGGTTTTAGATGTTGTTCCTGCTCCGAAGAACTTGAGGTTCTCTCAAGTGACCCAGACCAGTTTCCGGGCTCACTGGGAGCACGGCGCTCCTGATGTCGCGCTCTACCGCATCGGCTGGACCAAGAGCGGAGAGAACAACCCTCAATACGTAAGATACCAGAGACTCAACTTGAGTTCTGATTCATCAAATTAATCTCCAAATATTACATGCAATCATAAGTGTGAAGTATTTCATTTGTTAACTACTCGAGTTAACATGAACTAAGAATCATCAATACTTCTACAGCATTTATTAATCTTATTGCATGTTAATTTAAACCTTTACTAATGCGTTATTAAAATCAAATGTTGTTAACATTAACATTTGTTAACATGAGTTAATGCACTGTGAACTGACATGAGCAAACAATGAACAGATGGATTTGTATTAGCTAATATTTACAAAGATTAATAAATACTGTAACAAATGTATTGCTCATTGTTAATTGATGTTAGATTAACTAATGTTAACTAATTAACCTTATTGTAAAGTTTTACTCTATATTTTTACTTTTACACTTTTTACTCCATTACAATTACTTGTCATTTGATTTAATTATTTTCTCAGTAAAAAAAAAAAAAAAAAAAAAAAAAAAAATGTTTCTTTATTGTCAAATAAATGAAGACAGAATGTTAATTTTGGGGTGAAATAGTCTTTTTTAGACATAGACTCAAACATGAACTACTGTAATGTGTTTTTTATAATAACCATTGCTAAACACTGTTTATTATGATTAGTCTTTATTAATCATCTAAAAATCACTGTATTCAAATGTCACTGTAAAATCATCTGCTAATTTAAGGTTTTATTGGCTTTAGTTTAACATCTGCCGTGTTGTAGAGTTTTACATACAGTAGTTAGAACATTGAGCAAAAAAAAGTGATTTTGGATAAATACTGTAAAATACACAAAAAATACTAAAATGAGAAAATCAGCTGCTTCTTGTTTTCAAAAGCTAAGAAAAATTGTGTTTAATTTTTTAACTATTCAATACTGAAGTACAATTAAATGTGGATATTTTTTCCTTTAAATTTTTTATAATTCCAATTTTCATTATAATTCTTTGTTAAAGTTTGAGCAATTTTGTGTTTTTTTGTACGTAACAAATGTATATATAGAATTTATTAGATTTATTTCAGTTGTAGTTTTAGTTATTTTAGTAGATCAACGTAAACTGAAATAAAAAAAATAGTTTTATATTAAAAATATTTTATTTTATATATTTTTTGTAGTTTTTTCTATTTCAAGCAACTGATATGTTTTGGTTTTAGATTTAACTTTAGTTAACTATAACAAAACATGATTTCACTCAATTATTAACATAATTTATTTTGGGGGGGTTAGATACTTTTGAGTGTGTAAAACTCTTGATATCTTCATAATATCGATTCTTTACATGTACAATTTCTCAGAACTTTTTACACCGCTTCATGCAATAGTGATTGTTAGTATCTAGCAACAGTAACTAGCATTAGTATTGTTTGTATCTCAGTTCTGGTAAATGGTCATTTAATGTTTGGCAGATGTACAGTATGCGTCTAATACCACACTCTTCCTCAGGATATCCTGAGCAATGAGGACACCACTTCTGTTCTGGAGAACCTGGAGCCGGACACCCTCTACGACGTTTCTGTCACTGCCATTTACCCGGATGAGTCTGAGAGCGAAGATCTTTTTGGCAGGCAACGCACATGTAAGAAACCTCAAAATCCATATAATAAACTTGAGTTTTTCATATACTGTACTCCAGCCACCACATGTGAATTTAACAAACTCTGACTCTTTCTCTCCTTACTCAGTGAGCAAACTCAAGCTCACACCTGGTGAGTCTGTTATTTTCAAAGATATGACATTTGATATTAATTATGTTTTAGAATGCAAAACTGAAATATCAGTATTTTTCCTTATAGCTCCTAGTGGACCTCCTCAAAACCTCCAGGTGTTCAACGCAACCACAACCTCCCTCACCGCCAAGTGGGATCACGCTCCTGGACGAGTCCAAAACTACAAGATCACATACGTGCCGGTTGCAGGAGGAAGATCACAATCTGTAAGGAACATTTCAACTTTTTGAAACTTATCAAGTTGATATTATCAGGCTGACTGAATTTGGTGCCACTAACGAAATTGCTAACATGTTTCCCAGTGATTTTGAATTCTTACGAATGCGATTTGAATGATTGTCAAAATGTTTTGGACCCTAAAAAAAAAATTTTAACCAAAGATTGTGCACATAACCTTTCATTTACTTACCAATACACAAATCACAGAACGAGTCTGCTAGTCTCATCTTGTGCAGGCATGCACTGTAAAAAGCATTTTCATTATTTGTAATCACAACTTATTTTCCTTTGTCAAATCAACTTAGATAATTAATGTAGGTCAGATAACACTCAATGAACTCTAATTTTTAAGGCAACCAGGTAACTTACTTTTTTATGTTAAACCAACAATATTTTTTTTTTACAGTGTGTACTTCATAAGTTCATAGTGTGATTAAGATGTAAAACTTTATTCCAATGGAGATAGATAAGTTATTCCATATATACATTTTATTTGAATGAATTAGTCAATTAATGAGGTTATAAAAACTGCATGTGCACTACCGTTCAAACATTTGGGGTCGGTATGATAAAAGAAAAAGAAAAAAAAGAATACCTTTTCAAAAATGACGCATTAAATTTGACAGAGCAGTAAAGTAAAGACATTTATAATTGTACAAATGATTTCTATGTCAAGTAAATGCTGCTCTTTTGAACTTTGTTCATCAAAGAATCCTAAAAAAATATGTAATTTCCACAAAAAAATATTAAGCAGCATAACTGATTTTGACTGATAATAATAAGAAATGTTTCTTGAGCTGCAAATCAGCATATTATACTGATTTCTGAAGGATCATCTGACACTGAAGACTGAAGGCTGAAAACTCAGCTTTGATCACAGGAATCAATTACAGTTTACAATATGTGATGCGATCTGGGAAAACCCACCACATGGTAAATTTTGACATATTACAGGTTTTGATCCCATATTAAAGCTGTTTTCAAGCCCTTTCCAAATCTGTTTTTATTTCTTTTATCGTTTGTCTGTAACAAAAGTTATGGTCATCTGAAATCGGCTGATCGCTATGATTTTCAGAAACGGAATTTTGAGAAAAACAGATTTAATTAACGGTCGCGTCCTTCTACCGGGACGACTGGCGCTCTTTTTTTTAATTGCCTTTTTTCATATGACATATTTTAGTAATGAACATAGATTAGGTATCATACGAAAACTTATAAACTCAAAATTCATCCTGTGAAAACCGTTTTGAAATTGGACGATTGAGAGGCGAGCAAGATCTTTTAAACAAGCAGCTACTTCAGACTCCGTTGTTCTCTTGTGCTCTGCTCCGCATCACACAATAACGTTGGATAAAAATAAATAAATAAAAACTTGCGTGCCCTTGTAGTTTACACAGGACTGGCGGGACCTTTCTGGTATGTGGTTTATTTTGATAGGTGAACGGTCTTTGTAGTGTTAAGAGAAGGAGAGCTGTGCGCGAATACGTTTTTTTGCACCTCCGCTTCGCCGTGCGCGTGTTCTTAAAGAGAAAGACACAGTCTTTTCAGCTTGCCACTATAAATCGTCATTTTTCTGCACTAAACTAGCGAATTTTCCTAAGATATATTCAGAGATGATAGACAAGATGTTATAGAATAATAATTTAATGAAAACGTACTCGGTTACTAACGTAACCTCGGTTCTCTCTAGGAGAGGGAACGAGTACTGCGTCGAAAGAACGCTACGGGAAAGATATTTCTTTGTCGAGATTGAAGCCTAAAATTAATCCTTAATTTTGTAATATTGTAAAACGCTTTTCTGAAGCATACAACCTAGGCGGAGCAATACAGCTCACCCATTGGCTGCTCTGCCAGAAAAGCACAGCCTATGCGAGGCCAGAGACGCTGACCAATGAGGACGCTTCGCGCCCTTCTGCGTCACCTCCCGCCCAAACAGGCGTGGCCTAGGCCTATAAATACGAGCATAGCTGTCTAACACACTGATTTTCGTCAATGAAGCGACGCAGCGTGGGCACGCACGGCCATGAGACGCAGTACTCGTTCCCTCTCCTAGAGAGAACCGAGGTTACGTTAGTAACCGAGTACGTTCTCTTACGTAGAGTTCTCTCGTACTGCGTCGAAAGAACGCTACGGGAACCCTATGTAAACCGCCGTGCGTGCTCTTGGACCGACACAGACACCTAAGGGCGCGCGCGCCCTGGTATACAAGTGCCTACCCCAAGAAGTATAGGGAGAGCGGCTAAAATAGCATCATCCCTTTATAGTAGTGCCTCTTAAGGCACAATAGCATATATATGTAAATATAGATATATATGAGGGGTAATAGCATGCTCATGGGACACATTGTCAGTGAGTGATGCTTAAACATTGAAGTGACCTGGGCCGCAGCGCGGGGCAGGAACACTTATACATATTAAACATTAAAGTGACCTGGGCCGCAGCGCGGGGCAGGAACACTTATACATAGTCTTCTAGACCGAGAGCAGTTTAGCCTGCAACGCAGGAACCTCTAGGTTATAGAACCTAATAAATGTAGACGGGGAGGCCCAGCCTGCCGCCATACAGATATCTTGTAACGAGATTCCGCTATACCAAGCCCATGAAGAGGCCATGCCTCTCGTGGAATGTGCTCTGATGCCCAAAGGGCATTCCAAACCTCTAGATGCGTAGGCTAGCGCAATGGCGTCCACTACCCATCGAGACAGACTCTGTTTCGTTGCGGCTCGCCCTTTGGAGCGCCCGCTGAACGAAACAAAGAGCTGCTCCGTCTGTCGAAAAACAGCGGAGCGGGACACGTAAGCTCTTAATGCCCTGACCGGGCAAAGGGAGCTATTTCCGTCCTCTGAGGCCGGCAGGGCCGACAGGGAGATGACCTGAGCCCTGAACGGTGTGTTGAGGGACTTAGGCACGTACCCATGCTTCGGTTTCAATACGACTACAGAGTCGTTTGGCCCGAACTCCATACAAGAAGCTCTCACTGAGAGCGCTTGCAAGTCTCCCACACGCTTCACTGAAGCGAGAGCCAAAAGAAACACGGTCTTGAAAGACAGGTGTTTCATGTCAACTGAGTGAATAGGCTCGAAAGGGGCCCCTTTCATAGCGTTCAACACTGTAGAAAGGTCCCAAACGGGGACTGAAGGAGGCCTTGGAGGGTTTAACCTCCTGGCGCCTCTAAGGAAGCGGACCACCAGGTCGTTCCTGCCTAGTGAATGACCAAGCGTTGGATTAACGAACGCTGATATGGCAGCCACATAGACTTTGAGCGTGGATGGGGTTCTTCCCTTATCCAATAGCTCTTGCAAGAAGGAGAGAATCTCCGGTTCTCCACACTGAAGTGGTGACAGACCTTGATCTGAACACCATCCAGAGAACACCGACCATTTGGAAGCGTAGAGTCGTCTAGTAGACGGAGCCCTAGCTTGTTCGATCGTGTCTAACACTCCTCTTGGGAGGTTAGCGGGTACCCGTTTATGGCCCATACGTGTAGGGACCAAAGCTCGGGGTGAGGATGCAGAATCGAGCCCTTGGCCTGTGAGAGGAGGTCTCTCCTCACTGGAATCGGCCACGGGGCAGTACTTTTCAGTCGCATCAAAGCTGGGAACCAGGTCTGATTCGTCCAGTATGGAGCAACCAGTAGTACTGAGCATCCGCTCTCCTTGATACGCTCCAGCACTTGAGGCAGGAGTGAGACAGGAGGAAAAGCATAGAGCGGACGGCGGGGCCAGACTCTGGCCAGCGCGTTCGTGCTCTTCGAAAAGAATTCTGGGCAGTGAGCGTTTTCCTGGTTTGCAAACAGGTCTATTTCCGCTCTGCCGAACGTTTTCCACAGCAGACGCACTGTCTGTGTGTGTAGGGACCACTCTCCCGTAGGAACGTTGTTCCGTGAGAGTCTGTCCGGGCCTACGTTCAAGTGGCCTGGCACGTGCATTGCTCTTAACGAGCGCAGGTTGTGCTGGGCCCACACCAGTATGCGTTCCGCTAACCTGAATAGGTTCCGGGATCTCACGCCACCCTGGCGGTTTATGTAGGCTACTACCGACATGTTGTCCGAGCGGACCAGGACGTGGTGTCCTTTTATCCGGGGACAGAAGCGCCTCAGCGCAAAGTCCACCGCCATCATTTCCAGGCAGTTTATGTGCGGTAGTTTGGCCCGCTCTGCCCACTGGCCAAAGAGCGGTCTGCCGTCGAGCAGTGCTCCCCAGCCTGAGGTGGACGCGTCCGTGGACACCACCTTCAGGCTCGAGGAAGTCCCCAGGCTTACACCTGACCGGTACCAGTCTGACGCTCTCCATGGTGTCAGGGCTGAAATGCATTCCTGAGTGACCTTGAGGCGATAACGACCGTGTAACCATGCTCGGCGCGGTACGCGCGCTCTCAACCAGAACTGTAGTGGGCGCATGCGCAGCAGGCCCAACTGCAGCACTGTTGAGGCTGAGGCCATGAGGCCCAGCATTTTCTGAAATCTCCTGAGTGGCACTATGTGGCCGCTGCGGAAGGATTTCGCCATTTGCAGGGTATTTCGCCTGCGCTGTGATGACAGCTGTGCTGTCATAGACAGTGAGTTCAGATCCAGTCCTAAAAAGGAGATCCTTTGACTGGGAAACAGTGAACTTTTCTCCCAATTGACTCTCAGACCTAAGCACTCGAGGTGATCGAGTATTAGTGTCTTGTGGTGAGCGAGTTCTGACGGCGATTGAGCCAGAATAAGCCAATCGTCCAAATAGTTCAGAATTCGAACGCCTCGGAGTCTCAGGGGTGCCAGCGCACACTGCGCACACATGTCCATGCACACTGTAAATGTACGAGGTGCTAGAGACAGGCCGAATGGCAGGACTGTGTACTGATATGCCCGGCCCTCGAAGGCGAATCTCAAAAATCGCCTGTGACGTGACGCAATTTGTATGTGAAAATACGCGTCTTTCAGATCTATCGCCATAAACCAGTCTCCTCGGCGAATTTGCGCGAGGATTCTTCTGGTCGTGAGCATTCTGAACTTCCGCTTTGTTAGCGTTTTGTTCAGACGCCTTAGATCTAAAATGGGTCTGAGACCCCCGTCTTTCTTCGGTACCAGGAAATATCTGCTGTACAGACCCCCCTCGCTCTGAGCTTGAGATAAAGGCTCTATGGCCCCTTTGCTCAATAGCTTCGCTATTTCGGCTCGAAGTAGATGTGCTACTTCTATTTTTACCGTGGTTTCGACTTTTCCCGTGAAACGGGGAGGGAGTCGATGAAACTGTAGCGAATAGCCTCTTTTTATAGTCTCTAGCACCCATTCTGAGACCCCGGGAAGTCTTTCCCATGCATCTGCACGTGTGACTAGGGGTTGAATGTAATCTGGGCCCTGGTCGCGAAATGGCGGCGACACGAGAGCAACCGTGTGCTGTAACATGGACGCCGTGGCGTCTGAGGCGGGGGACATGTTTAACACAGTATGCGTCCCGCTCGCGCTCGACTCTCTGAGTTGAGAGAGAGCACGCGGGGCGAGCCCTACGGGGCTCGTTATGTTTGTGAATAAACGTGGGCGCTTGGTAGCGGGCACATTTATAACACCGGGGACACTGTGTTTGTGAACTGACTGACCGTTCGTTAGTTTCGTTTTTACAGAAACCGCGGAACGTGCAGTGTGTAGTGGTTGTGGGCACTGGACAGTGGGCACGCTCACTACATGTAAAGCACAATCGGCATGAGCCGATTTTATGTGTGCAAACCCTGTGTTGAACGGGGCTGTGCTTGTGTGAATGAATGGGCACTGGGTGGGCATTGCAGTTACACACATTACACCATCGGCCTTGGCCGGAACACCAGAAATTAAACTCTTTTTTAGATTTATCTGGGTCGCCGTGAAAACGGCGTTTGTGTGCAGGCAAACGGGCTTTACGGCCGGTTTGTTGGCTGCTAAATACACTGGTACAAACACGGAACTTAGGGCTGTACAAGCGAAAATCTTGGGTGGAAGTCCGGCCGCAGCTGGACCCGAACACCGTCTTTTTCCTAGCAGGGCTAGGATGGCGCCGAGGCCTCGGGCTTGAGTGAAATCTTGGGCCGAGGACCACGCGGTGGCGGGCGGCGTCCGGCGGAGCGAGACCGTGGTCTCTCTCGGGCCTGTTGCTGCTGGGCCGGTGCGGCGGGCGCGGGGCGCTGCTGAGTTCGGGCAGGCGGCTGTTTAGGGCGGCCTGTTGCGGAACTGGAGCGCTTTGGCAGGAAATGTCTCATGGCCTGCGAAGTCTTCTGTACCTCGGCGAATCGGTCCGCGAAGTCCTTCACGGAGGACCCGAAGAGGCCAGCCGGTGAAACGGGGGCGTCGAGGAACGCAGAGCGCTCCGACTCCGCCATTTCAGAGAGAGTCAGCCATAAATGTCTCTCGGAAACAGTAGCTGAGGCCATAATCCTGCCGATGGCGTGTGCGGCGGACTTTGTAGCGCGAAGAGCTAGGTCTGTGGCGCTACGTAAGTCCGGAACACTGATCGCGCCCGGGCCTTCCTCGTCTAGCTTGCAGAGGAGGTTGGCCTGGTGGATTTGAAGCACCGCCATGGTGTGCAGCGCCGATGCAGCTTGTCCGGCGGCGGAATACACGCGGCCGTTCAGAGCTGACGATGTGCGGCAAGCTTTGGATGGTAGGACTCCCTTAGCCCGCCGTCCAGCAGAGGGTGGGCAAAGGTGAGTCGCTACAGCCTCCTCGACCGGAGGGAGAGCGTGGTAGCCTCTGTCTCGAGCACCGTCCACTACGGAGAATGCTGGCGAGGCAGAAGTACGCACTCTGGCTGAAAAAGGCGCCTTCCACGATTTCGCTACCTCTTCATGAAGCTCAGGAAGAAACGGTGCGTGTCTGGAGGGGGGCGCAGCACGGTCTCCAGAGAGGAAGCGGCCATCCAGCCGGTTGAGTGCAGGTTGCTCGGGCGTCTACCAATCGAGGCCGAGGCTCGACACGGCCTGTGTGAGCAGACGCATCAGTTCTGCCTCGATGCTGATCTTCCCTCCTCTGCGTTCCGGAACAGCGGGGGAGGGGAGGTCCACGGAGCTCGCCCAACCCTCGCTCTCCGAAGCGAGTAGCGAACAGCAGTCATCATCCCCCTCTGATACAGCTTGCTGGTCGTTCTCCATAACGGACAAAGCGGCGGGCTGCGGCTGTTGTCCGTCGGTGAGCGACTCAAACGAAACGTTGAGAGGAGCTAGCGGCGGTGGCGGCGGCGAGCTCCTCGTGGAGGGAGGTTCCGGGACCCGCTGAGCGCGGCGCTTCTTACGGCGCGGCGCTACAGGGGGCGGTTGAGCAGCTTCGGCGAAAGATGCAAGGCGAGTCCGCAGAGTCGCGATTGGCATCATGTTGGCATCACCGAGAGCGATAGCTGCATGTTCCTCGCCCAAGCAGGAAACACACAGTTCGTGGTGGTCCCCGTCGATGAGCGCGGCTCGGCAGGAGCCGCAGGAAAAGCGAGACATCTTTAAAAAGACACTCGTTGCTCTTTTGTGAGGAAAAAATGTGTGACGCGGTAGGCGAACACACACACAAAACACACACAAAACTGAAAAGGATATTCCACGCCGGAGAAGCGCAGCAGGGAACGGCGGCTGAAGGCGGCGAAGGCGGCGGCTTCAGAAAAGGGCTCGTCCTGCTGAAGTGCTTGTTCCAAACGGCTGTGGCGGCTCGAATCAATCCAGCGATGCGTGCAGCTTCGTTGAATTTAAGAAAATCAGTGTGTTAGACAGCTATGCTCGTATTTATAGGCCTAGGCCACGCCTGTTTGGGCGGGAGGTGACGCAGAAGGGCGCGAAGCGTCTCTGGCCTCGCATAGGCTGTGCTTTTCTGGCAGAGCAGCCAATGGGTGAGCTGTATTGCTCCGCCTAGGTTGTATGCTTCAGAAAAGCGTTTTACAATATTACAAAATTAAGGATTAATTTTAGGCTTCAATCTCGACAAAGAAATATCTTTCCCGTAGCGTTCTTTCGACGCAGTACGAGAGAACTCTACGTAAGAGAACCCAATTTTGACAAAAAACTGACATTCGATCTATTTTTAGACCTTACTGAAAACGTGCCAGCGCGACATCCGACGGGTTTTCCCAGATCGCATCACATATATTCACATAGAAAACAGTTGTTCCCTTTCGAAAGGGAACTCTCACTGCGTCAATATGATATATGATATAAATTGTAATAATATTTAAAAAATATTACTGTTTTTTACTATGAACATTATGGCCTCAAAAAAAAATAAATGTCCGACCTCAAAAACTTTGACAGTAACGTACTGAATAAAATCATCCACCTTCACACTGTTAACTTAGATCTTTAGATAAATGCTGTCACTGTACAGCACAGGAATAGGTTTAATCTAAATTAGTTATTGTTTTATTGACATTATACTTTATATGAATAGCTGCACTAGCTGGAACAGCACATTTAATATTCCCTACAGGTTGATGTTATTTTCAGTGCATGATTGTTCTGGTTTAAGCGGTTCTCCCAGTCTGGCACTTTACCCAAAACCACTGTCAAACCAGCAAACCAGGCCAGGCCCGGAGACCGGCAAATCGTACGCTGTTTTAAGATGTTTTCGTCTTCAGGATCAGCTATCATCTTATTATTTTCCATGTTTTCATGGTATCTGAGTAGGTGCAGATGTGTTGTTTTTCTGTCCTCTTCAGCCTCTGTTTTCTTCATCAACAAGGCAGATTTACACTGGCAGCAGTCACAGAAATAACAGCATAAAACTGCACGCTGAAAAACAATCCTCTGCAATCATATTTGTGATGTGCTGTTCCTGACATTAATGCGCTTGTTTTTAACTTATTTAATGCATTATTCTGGGCTAGAAACGAAAGGTCTATCAGTGACATGCTGTTGATTACCAAATGACACGTCCATCGAATATCTAATTTAGAGTAAATGTAAATAAAAAAATGCATTCTTGTTTGCTTTATCAAGCTGAGGAATGGGTCAAAATAATTTTGGTAACACTTAACGACAGGGCTTGACATTAACACCCACCAAATGTGTGTGTATTTCAGCAGTGGCGTGTAACGCAATCACTCCTACAATATATATATATATATATATATATATAATATATATATATTTTTTTGTAGTCTTTTAAAAAGGCATCTGAAGTAATAAACTATACAATCCAATACATACAATAAACTATATAATATACACTTTCGATATTGCACTTACAGTAATCAGTCAAATACATACAAAATAATGTCAAAATGCCGGTTTTGGAAAGTATTTATGTAAACACAGTCATGTTTTATGTGAATGTAAACATTTGAGAAAGAAAACACACGTGTAACAGTTTAATGTCTTAAAATGACGGCAGCCTAATACACCTGCTGCCAAATTATGAGATAATATTAAAAATATCTATATGACCGTTTTTCCCCATAGTTTCGATGTCACAATTGTGGCCAGTGAAAATGCTGAGTGGCTAGTAACTTTGGAAAACCACTTGCGACAGTAACAAAAAAGTTAATGTCAAGCCCTGATTAACAACAGTTTAATTTTTAAACATTAGTAAACGGTATTATTTAACATGAACTAACAATGATATATCATTCTAAAGCATTTATTAATCTTTAAATTTCAACTTTTACGTATACATTATTCAAATCAAAAGTTGTATCTGTTAACAGTATTTAATGGACCTGAGCTGACATGTACTAACAATGAACAGCTGTATTTGTATTACTGACATTAACAAAGTAATAAAATACTTTTACTGACATTAACAAAGATTAATAAATACCGTAACAAATGATCTGCTCATTGTTATTAATTAATTTCAGTTAATGGATTTACACAATAAACACTATTAATTTTCTCTGTCACAGACACAAATCGGAGGCAAGAAAAACACAGTTGTTCTGCCGAAGCTGACTCCAGATACTCCCTACTCCATCACTGTTGCTGCAGTCTACGCGAATGGAGATGTCAAAGACATTTCTGGCCAAGGAAAGACATGTACGTGACCAACACGTGACTTCACCGCGTTCACAGGACCTGTTTGGTCACCCAGCTACATTCATGCATTTTCAAATAGTATGTAAAAGGCATAAATGAGGCATTGTTGACACGCTGAATAGATTTGTCTGTGTGTTCCCATAGTACCGCTGGGCAGTGTGAGAAACCTTCAGGTCACGGACCCCACGGTCAGCTCTCTGAATGTGCGCTGGGAGCCGGCTGAGGGGAGCGTACGGCAATACAGGATTTACTACCAGCCCGTCACAGGGGGCGCAGAAGACATGGTACGTCCCAGGGCTCCTCTTAACTATTATATCATATTCCAGGTCAACACTGTCAGAAATAGTGGTGAAGCTGAGGTGTTTTTCTTGAAATTGTGTGAATGTTTCTCTTTTAGGGTCATGGACATGCCTGTGTTGTGGAATGTGCGCACGGAAATTGTAATATGATTGTAACGTTAGCGGGTCAATTTGACCCGTAACTTTAATGGCTTAAGGCAGGTGCACAGACCCAAAAATAAAAATAAAAATTATTTTATGTCTTCAGTTTCTCAACTTCCCTTTGAGGGTATTTACATTTAGGCATTTGGCAAATGCTTTATTCGTTAATTTTTAATAGATCATGCATATAAATCAATGTTAGCTGCATGCTATATTGTATATGCTTCAAGAAAATACAATAAATTAAATCATTAAAAAAAAAAAATGTAAATACATTATACAGTAATAATACAGTAATAACGTTCATGTTTTGTGGGAAAAAAATTTGTATTAGTATTAAGTAGTATTAATGTTAAAGGTTGACTTTCCTGATTTTTTTTCATTGTGTGATTTTTGGCGAATTGTATTGAATCTAATTACGAACAGAACATAATGATTGGACCCAGAATCAGGGGTTAAGCGTGGTTCTCAGCAGCTTTTGCTAATATTAAAAATAAAAGGATTACAATGTAAAAGATTAATATTGTGTACATAAAGATATAGTGGAATCCGGCTGGTCCCGTTGATGGTCTGCTCGCGCACTTTAACGTCACGCACGAGCAGATCCGTTTGTGCTCTGGAGACGAGTTCGGTCTTTCCACCAACAAATTCCTCCATGTAAATAGCGAATCCGCCATGGGGCGAGCACAACTGGCAAGGGAATGGGAGATGAGACGTGGTTTATTGCACGTAAAGCCCAAAACACACCCATTACTCATTAAGAGAAAAGAGACAACCCTTTTAGACCATGCGCCGGGAGCGCCGACCATTTTTCCCGTTGTTAAACTAGCAAAAGAGGATTTGGATGCCCTAAGTGAACTTGCGCCGTGCGCTTTAGACCGTTAAATATGGCCCTTAGTATACGCGGTTCTTTGAATATGCAGATGAGCCCCGCCTCCACTCACTCACACAGCTCAGAGATCCACTCGTTGACCATCACACGTTGATCTGATTGGTTACAAGGTAGTTTGAGACGTCAGAAACACCAGCGACTTCAAACTGTGTTTTTAGTTCACTGCAGTTTCAAGGAGAAAATACTTAGCAATGGTGTTGACTTATGAATTTGCACATGGTTTGTCTTAAAGCATATTAAAAACACCACATAAACAACATTAAAAGCTTGATTTTCACCACAGGGGGACTTCAATTGCAATATGCAAAAATCCCAAAGTCTTGCATTGAAGGCCAGAATATCACAGAGAATTATGGTTGTGCTCTTTTGACTTGGACAATAACCAACCACAAAGTAACAGCCAGGCAACCACTTGGACAAGTGCATAGAAATGTACTAAATACACTTTAGCAAGCTCGTAGCAACATTTTGCCAACCATTCAAACATCCAGTGACTTTTGTAGAGACCAGACAAAAAAAAACTAAACACCTGTTATTGTTTGTTCTCTTAGGCTCAAGTTACGGGAAGCACCACCAGTACAGTCCTGAAGAACCTGCTGTCTGATACCGAGTACATCGTAACAGTAGTGCCAGTATACGCTCCTGGAGAGGGCAAGCGCATGTCGGAGATTGGAAAAACCTGTGAGTTCATGCAGCTTCTTCTTATTTTAGCACGATTGGAAAGCAAATAATTCCCATACTCATCCATCATATACTCCCCAATCACAGAAACCCTTTTGCCAAAGACTTCAATCCAGAAGGTGCAAAGTTTTCTGGCTTTACCATTCAAGTTTTGCACCTATAAATAGAGTCTCTGAGACTTGCCCAAAGATTGTGTCAGCTTTATTGGATTGATCACCAAGGGAGGAATGCCGATGTGTTGGCAACCCTTTAAATGTGACTCCAGGCTGGGCTTAATGAGTCTTCTTTATGGGGTGTAATGACGGAGATGCTGGAGTGAGGGCTACAAAGCAATCTATTTCACCAAATGTAAAACCCAGGGAGGTGCAAGGACATAAAAGCACCGTTATTTACTGCTGTCAGCTCAATGCTCCTCATCTTGGAGTCAAACTAACAGGTTTTTGTTGGCGTCACTGTTTTTCCACCAGTGGTGGTTTGCTTCCCATCATCTGCGTTACTTTGTTTTCCAAATTTCTTTGTGTGGCTGTGCCACGTTAATGCAAGTGTTAAGTGTTTAAAAGCTAGTATCAGGGTTTGTGTTGTTGGAAATCTAAAGCTTGTTGTTTCCATGATGTCATGATTGCTGATGTGTGTTAATCAAAGCTGTGCAGGGCAAGACACCCCAGGTGAATAGGGTAAAAACTTAAAGGGTAGATATCACCAAACTTCCCTGGTTGATTGATTACATTAAGGATTGGTATTACAAATTTTCGGAAATGTTATGTTTAAATATGCAAACTAGGCATTATAAAGGAAATCTTTTTTTCCGCCACGGAATACAAAAAAAAAAGGTAATTGCGACTTTTTATCTAACAATTCTTACCTTTTTCTCACAATTGCAAGTTATAAAGTCAGAGTTACGAGATATAAACTCGCAAGTTATAGAGTCCAATTCTGAGAAGAAGAAAAAAGATCACAATTCTGACATTTTCTCACAATTGCGCGTTTATATCTTGAAATTCTGACTTTATTTCTCCGAATTTCGAGTTTATATCACACAATTCGGAGTTTATATCTCATAGTTATGAGAAAGGAAGTTGCCATTCTGAAAGAAAAAGTCAGAATTGCGAGATAAAAAGTCGCGATTACCTTTTTTATTCTTTATTCAGTGGCGGAAACAAGCTTCCATAATTATCTACTGAACGCACGATAAAGCCAGCTTCAAAATGTGTTTAATTTTAGTGACATATTAGAGTCAAAGGTTTTTACAGAAAGGATTTTGGAAATCTTTTTTCATCATTCCATTATAATAAAAAAAAAAAAAAACCTGCCAGAATAAAATAAATTTTCACAATGTTTTGAATGAAATGTATAAAATCAAGCAAATGATATATGAAGAAACCCCTCTTCAAAAACTTTCAGATGGGAATAAAGATTTACCATTCAAGCCCTTTAAAGATAATATATAAATTGTATTTGAAATCTACAGACACAAATAGATAAAGTGCAATAAAATAAACTCAACAAGCCAAATAGCTCAAAATATCAGCATCAACATATTGGGTATAATTAATTACTAAGTAATCTAATTACTGTAATTTAATTACATTTCCCTTGAAAAAGCAAACTAAGGGATTACTCTTAATTACAGTTCTCATGTAATTGCATTAAATACTGTATAGACTTTAGTAGGTAAAATGTATGTTTCTAATGTAACCTTCTCTCTTTAAATACTTTGGTCATTTCAAGTATAATTTATGCACGTGTATATTGTTTATTTAAAAGAATCAAAAGTGCAGTTTCGTGTCTGTCCTTGTATTGTTCGACTGGTTGAGCTTGATAATGGATTTAGAAAGTAATTAGTAATAAGTAATCCAATACTTTTTAGAGAGAGAAATTAGTACAGTAATCAATTACACTGTTGAAAATGTAATTAGTAGCTAGTAATGAATGACTTTTTTCGAGTAACTTACCCAACACTGCTGGAGACTAACGCAAACTCTGCGTATCAACCACAATGAGTCGGCTCTGTTTTAGTTCACAGGCCATTTATCCAAACATGAGATG
Organism: Phoxinus phoxinus; assembly: GCF_949152265.1. NCBI lineage: Eukaryota > Metazoa > Chordata > Actinopteri > Cypriniformes > Leuciscidae > Phoxinus > Phoxinus phoxinus. The sequence continues at coordinate 5,502,913 of NC_136888.1, forward strand.
CGTCTCTCTTGACCCTTTTGAAATGTTTAATTTGATTCTGTAGTGGTTGACATTGAAACTTCCGTTGCTACTATTGTCTACGTAGGAAATCCTTATTTTCAGGGTCATATAAATAGTTGTAAATTTCTTTACCTCTTTAACCACTCACTCCTTTTACTGTCTTTTCGTTTTATGATACGGCTCCCGCTCATGTCTGAAACAGTGGTGCGGACCCCTGCCAAGAACATCCAGGTTTACAACCCCACCACAAACACCCTGAACGTGCGCTGGGAGCCGGCGTCCGGAGAAGTGCTGCAGTATCGGGTCGCCTACGCCCCCCTCTCTGGAAACCGGCCCTCTGAATCTGTAAGTCCTTGTCGTTAGGCTCGCGTGAGAGAACGCGCAGGAAATACCGCCATGACACTTTTGAGTGCAACGGTCTGTTTTCAATCGGTCCCTCTGCAAAGATGTTTGTGTGTTTAATGTCGTGTAACCTCATTCTCACATGAACTTCATTGGCTGAGAGGGATTTTCGCAAAGCTCCGAAAATCCATAAATGGCTTTTATTGTTGTCAGACCCTTGCGTAAAGAAAGCAGCTGTGGGAAATCTGTATCAGTCCAAACCGGTTTTATTTCAGCACTGAGGAAAACAGAGTTCGAACTTTCTGTCTTGTGTCTCAACAGAACTAGCTTCTTTATCAGCAGCCACGAAGACCTTGTGGAAAACTCTTATGGGCGTTTTCCGTTACTACGGCTAGTTTTCCAAATCAGTTGCATTGAGTCAGAAATTCTCAGCGCTTTCAGTTTAACCTCCAATATGCAATGAATTCTTTCAATTTTTCCACTGAAACACTGAAAAACCCCAAAGCACAGAAGTGCAATCAATCGTCAACTGGTCTCAATTTTCAGAATAAAGGAAAGTGTTGTCAGGAGTGAAAAAAGGGAGTTCTCATGTCATTGATTGGGAATGCAGTGACCCCCGTGACCTGGCATTGTGAAGAGTGGTGAAAGGAGGAGATTGCCTGCCTCTGTCGGCACGTTGTTCACTCGTATCACTTCAACTGATAGACCATTAACACATCAAAGGAGTGTGTCCGCTGCCTCTTGCTTCGCATTGGCTCAGAAAGTGATCGCTAATGATTGGGTTGGAAATCAGCGGTGACACAAACATCAGTAAGTGCAAGAAGTCATCTCTAGAAAAACAGCCACGCTTCTTTCTCAGGGTGTAATATATCAGAGATTTTAAAGCCAGCAATTCGGCTGTTGATCAAGAGATTGTACAGTTTTTCCTCAATCGCTTTGGCTTAATTCTCAAATGAGAAGTTCAGATCTCTGAATAATTTGTTTCTTGTTCACATCAGATTTGAATTTCTTATTGATTTAAGCAAATTGCATGTGTTTTGGCACATATGAGCAACAAGAGTAAGAACAATTGTCTACAATTTGCACAGTGACTAAATGCACATGGCTTGTTGATCAAAACTGATCTGAAAACTGATGAGTTGATTCTCAGCGGAACTCTTCACAACTTCTAAACATTCTTTCACGTGTGAGCCATCACATGCAAAATGATACACTCAGTGATCAAAATATGTCAGACATGTTATATTCCATAAATATTTATGACATGTGACGTGTGTATATACATATGGAGTTTTCCGACAGACATTTGTCTTTAAAGTATATTTATTTTTGTTGAAATGCTTAAACTGAAAATTCTTGTCATGAAAGAGCAATGGGAAGATGTGCATGTGTTAGAGAAAGACATAATAGAGTGTGTAAAAATAAACAAGAGACTGAGAATCTTCATTTTAGATGTAACATTTCTGCAAAAATAAATTTACTGTATAAATACAAATTTGTACATCAATTTTACCTACTGTCTGAATCTGTATTTAAAATGCTCAGTGTGATACACAGACAAAACATTGACATGGCATTTTTGTCCAGTATAGAAAGCAGTAGAAAAAACATGAAATTTGTACATAACAAATATTTCCATGGTGAAAACACATCTAAACATTTTGACCAGTGTGGCTCACACGATGACAAAACTTTATTTTGGTGCCATTGGCCAATTTACTGACACAATAACTAGGTTTTGAAGCATGAATTAAATGTTTTGGCATTTTGCAGAAACGCCATAGAGTTGTGATGTTCCAGCAAACAGTTGTGACAATTGAGCTTACAGTTTAGAGAATGTTAAAACTGTTTTTGAACAAATATGCCAAAAGCGAGTGAGAAAAACTGTAATATAATGTTGACATTTTTTGGAGACGGCATTTTGAATAAAGTTTTTTTTCGGACATTCTCCTAACAGTTAAGTACCCCCCAAGTACTTTTTTTTTTTTTTTTTCATTACCATAATGCAAAAAATATATCTAAACAGACAGACTGACAGACCATTGATTGATAGATTGATGGATAGATAGATACACTTTAGGTAGATAAAAGAGATAGATAGACAGACCATTAGATTAAACTTGGAGCAAATGTTGTTCTGATGATCCTAAAATAAAGTTGAATTACATTTTTACCCATTTAATTTGCCTTTTGATTTGGTGGTGAAATGTGACTTGCATATGTCCTTTGTGAGATTCACTCATTAATCATTGCAAAAGCATTTGAAGTCTCAGATGTCAGTAGTTAACAAAGACAGCCTCTGTGTCCCTGGTGGTTAACTATTCCTTGTTGTTATTGTCTGTAAGGTCCTTGTTCCAGGGAACACCGTCACGGCCCTGCTGGAGCAGCTGGAGTCAGACACACCGTACTCTGTGAGTGTGGTGGCCCTGTATGCTGACGGAGAGGGCTCCTCGGTGTCTGATGATGGGAAAACACGTGAGTCTGAGCGCAGGAAGCCCTTTTTTAGGTGTTCATGGCTCACTCTCAGGACTCAGTGCCATTTGTGCAGTGAAATGTCAGGATTTTAATGTATTTATACTTCAGTTGCAAGGGTAGCTGCTAAAATTTCGGGAAATCTAATTTCCCAACTAGGATTGTTAGCAGATTTATCATCAAAATGTCAAACGTTTGATTCTCGAGCTATTTCCCACAATCCCAACTCAATACATCATTCCATCACATGGCTTTACTAAGCAATACCATTGCACCACCCTACACTTGTGCAAACACATTTCTACACAAAAAATGACACAATGACTTTTCCCATGACAGAGAACTACTGAGCTCTCGGAGGCATAAGTAAGTTCAGTATGGTTGTTATTTAGATGATAGTAAGTCACAAATAGCACACAAATGGCCCAGTTTCTTGGGAATGATCCTTTTGCCTTCTAATGCATTATTTTGAGGGATAATTTTG